>NC_020493.1:1747300-1798174 GCF_000184155.1 Fragaria vesca subsp. vesca | reverse complement strand
GTATATTTAAAATTAAACCAGAATAAATTAAACAGACTTCATAGAAGTGAATAAAAATTCAAATCATGTTATTATCACGTTCATAAATTTCCTCATCTTTCCATCCAGACTAGGTAAACTAAGCTGCATTATAAATGAAACAAAAAGACAAGGAGCACCTCTACAAGCCTTCAGCCCACACAATGTCAATGACATGATGAAGAAGCTAACATCATTTCAGTAGCATCAGTATCATTCCTGAGATTGGTGACTGAGGATGATAGTCCAGATAGAAAGACCCTGTTACAAGATTCTTTTGTAGAGACCAAGTTCTTGTACGCATAGTTTTGCATTTTATGCCTGTATTCTGATTGCAGTTCTGGTGCTCATTTGTGGATATGCCTCTACCTTTCCGACAGCATGACAATGACAATGACAGGCCAGAACAGAAAGGGAAAGTTCCACTGAACTTGATGATGCAGACAATTGAGAAGTTCTATTTTAATTTGCCTTCTGAACAATTAGGCAATGGTCAGGCAAGGAATTTTGGCAGGTGTTCTAGGCTTCTAGCTAACGGGCAGATCAGCAGAACCTATTAAATTGTGTCATTACGGCTCCGTAACAGTCATATGCATTGAAAGAAGTAGGAACAGATGTGGGAACCAGATCGAGGTTATTAAATTTCAGAAGCATGAAAAACACTTGAGCGAAGAAGCTGACGCTGATCAAGTTGAACAACTTGTGCTCTTAATGCAAGGGATTCATAAGAACCTCCCAGGCAATTGACCAGAACACATCTGTTGCATTTGCCCAGTAAGGTGGTAAATAAACTAGAACGCTCTTGTTCCAACACAAATTGGTATGCTTTGAAGATTTTTCTTTTAGCTGATTATCAGTCAGTAAAGACTTAGAAAAGGATGGTTCAGTTGATGAGACTACATTACTCAGAATAGACTCCACGTGTGATTATGAACCAAGTTTTAAAAGCTATCGGGATAATGTAACCCTAGTAGGTCAATCCAGAAGTTGGAGTTTTTTTTTCTACTGTAAATCTACAAATAAAAAGCACCAACAGGAAGTTTGTGTAATTTATGAGCTTATCAACAGGGTATTTGTCCTTTTGGTTAGAGCTGCCAGGAAGGCAAGAACTTCCAAAGCACAAGCTTATGTGGCTGGTATTCACAAACCACACACATTGCAGCCTTCTGCCACATGCCTACTGGATAACATCTACCTCCCTGTAAGAATCAGTAAGGAAATCTATATCCGATCAAGAAACAATAGAACTCTGCTGATATGTAGATATCCTAATCCACATCATATCCCATTCCCATTATATAAAACCCCGCTCTCTCCTAGTTCTAAACATCCCAATTCATAGCCTGATCAACACCATCCCACCTCAAACAGAAAACTAGCCATGGCAACCTCTCAAATCCAGCAGTCAGCATTTGCCGGCCAGACCGCATTGAAGCAGTCGAATGAGCTCATCAAAAAGATTGGAGGCCTTGGTGGTGGCCCCATCACAATGAGGCGCACTGTTAAGAGTG
The DNA here is from genome assembly GCF_000184155.1 of Fragaria vesca subsp. vesca. Lineage (NCBI taxonomy): Eukaryota > Viridiplantae > Streptophyta > Magnoliopsida > Rosales > Rosaceae > Fragaria > Fragaria vesca. The sequence continues at coordinate 1,796,645 of NC_020493.1, read as the reverse complement.
CCCCCGAAAGTATATGGTGAGTAACTTGGCTACAGCCTGTGACTAAAAGTTTTTTCTCGAAAGGACTCTTACTATAACTTCCAATTCAACAATCAGTAGTAAAGGTTAGGATTGGAGAACAAAGTAAATATAGTCAGTAGTAAAACAACTCTTGGCATTGAAATACTAAACAATCAATATACAATGGTAGTCTTTTAGCAGTATATAGTACTTCAGTGCTTTTAAGTATAAGAGTATATGACCAACATGATCATATATGTTCATTAGTAAGTATACATCACTAGAAAGGTAGCCCGCTCGCTGTGCGGGACTTTCAATACTGTAACATGTCATTTTTTATGGTCGATAAATGCTATATCAGTTATCAACTTTGCTTGAAACAGAGTAAAATCCTTATTCTTAGCTTTACTATTATCCAAAAAAAAAAAAGCTTTACTATGACAATGCACTATAATGTTCTTGTTTCAATGAACTAATAACGATCATTCTATAATTACAAAGATTTGTAAACTTGTTGATTGCAAATTACTGACAAACAACAAAAATATATACATCTACCTTGATACATGTGCATTGTGCTAGCATCTGCTGTGCTTGTTTTTAGGGATGCTACAGAAAAATATAGAAGACAATCATCTTTCATCTTTAACATCTTTAGTAATGTTTGTGGCAAATTGTCTTCTGTAATTAATAAAATCTACCCATGAGGAATACCATTGTTGTCCATTTTAGCTGTAAGCTAGTCAAACCCCACCATACAGAATTGTTGTTATATGAACATGGTTCTGAAATCAATTTGATCATGGCCATGGACATGGTTCTGGAATCAATCCATGCCCTGAAGATATGTAGACATAATAGTTATCCATTAATAAGCCACACTAAGAGTAGAATAGTTAGCAACAACAAATAATAGATGCAGAAAAGAAGTAATAACATATACTGATGATATAAGATTGCCAATTTAATGGAAGTGATAACAGTTACCAAAAATGCAAAAGGCAGCAAGCCAAATAACTAAAAACCACAGCAGAACTACAAATCACTCTTCTTGTTCATTAAAATTAATAAATAAGCTTAAGGGCACAAAAACTATGATTGTTTAGTAGAACAATTTATCCTGTAACTCAATGAAACTCATGTTTAGATTGCAATTATAACTGCATAGTTGTTATAGCGCAGATTAATTATAACCAGTAGTCTTTACCTCATCAACTGTTGGATCAGGTATGTTTCAATCCATAATGGTTATCTTCTGCAAAGACTTCATATTTTTCATATTTGTCTCGCCCAGTCCATAGGAAAGCTGTTGTTGCCTGTGAAATTGTAAAACTGCATCATGAAAGGAAAAATATAAGTAAAAAAAGAGTAGCTTACAGGCTTTGACGGTATGAGAGCTGGAAAATGTATTATGTCAATTTTGTGCCAAAGCTAACAAACAATATCCTTTTCAAATGTAAAAATTTAAACAACTGATAAGATAGTAAATAATCTGTTCTAAAGAAATGCTCCAATGTTAGCAGGTAAAATATTTTCGATCAATAATTCTTCTATCAAATGCCTCACATGATTAAATAAACTAACAGGCAGTAATATCCATTTCAAACTAATCAGGACCCAAATATATTCTTCTAATATGTCAATGAAATTGATGCACATATTCATGTACGTAGCCGAACCAAATACCAAAAAAGAAAACGGAAAAGGTATATACTGTATATGAAAGAATAAGATCAAAATCCAACTGGAAGAGGCTAATCAAACCCCTTTAAGTATAAGCATTCACAGGTCCTGTAATTCGATTAAGACCCCTTTGGAGTCATTGCGCCTTGCCCATCAAATCAACCTGAAAGAAGAGTTTATCTTTAATATAAGCATAACTTTCCTATTATTCAAATGTCCAACACAAAGAATAAAAGAGTACGTCACTGCAATGGAAACTAACTAATTAACAATTTTTAATAATGACCCCATATCTTGTGTTTTTGCAGCTTAAAATGTTAAAGTTCTAGCATACATGAACACCTAAGTTTACCTCTCTTTTTGATGTTAAATCCTCTCACTGGTTTTCCCAAGCAAGTGGCTGCAGCGTTGTTATATGCCTGTATTTTATCAATAAATGCAGAGATATTAGATCTTTAGCCATGCTACCCTACTACTAAAGTAAATGTAAAGATGTTCAATCACATATCCCAAATCAACATACTTCAGGAAGGTATTTTCAAAACTGACATCGAACTACAACAAACATAAAAATACTTATAAAAAGACATTCTGATTTTTCTAGTATCATGTCTACTCAAAGAGGCCTCAGTTCCTATTTGAGTTGCTATTAGTTACTCAGGTGCAGATATTGCTTGAAGTAAATGACCAGATTTAAGCTCATTATGATAAGCATATGCAATTCCTTGATCAACACTTTGATTCCTGAAGAAAAGAAAATATATACCTACCTTCAAGCATCAGTTGACTCAGTACTCCTACTACTAAGCTAGCTGGTTGGCTATTTATTTACAAATTATAAATATAATCGCACTCAATTAAAGACTCAAAAACTTTACTGCCTCATATTTCAGCTTGAGTTCTTTCTACTATATCCTTGTTCGATTTTATTTATTTTTGTTCAGAAAGCACTTTGGTTCTTATGCACGTCTATCCCAGTAACATTGAACAGTTACAATTAAAACTAAATACTGAAACAACGAACCCATCAACAGTTCAACAAATAAAAGAATATAACTGCAGCAAAAAAAATGCGTTACAGGGACATCTGATTAACAACGATTGATTAGAAGCTCAATTATAAAGACATATTACAGGATACGTCCTGCCTTCTTACCAATATTAATCCAGAGCTGAAATTTGCACTCCATTTGGCTCTGTTTCCCCCAATTTTGAGTTGATCTTTGATTCTGCAGCAAAACAGATATCGCAGATAAACAAAATTGCAATGTTGTATTTGGATTTGACTATATGAGTGTCCTACAAATGACACTCACCAAATTTAATGCTTATCTACTGAGGCAAATCTTCTTCATCTTTGTACTGTCTTTTTTTGAGTAGGATCTGACAGGTGAATCGAAAGAATGTATCACCTAGTTTTCCCATCAATTTAAGAGTAGCCACATCTTCAAAATCTTTTAGACACCTTTTTCGAAATACAAAGAATTAAATAGCAACAATAAAAACCACTGATATAATCAATATCAATCTAACAACATATTACAAAAGAATATACTACCTCTAAGGAACCCGTTAAATTCATTATCATTGCCATTGGTAGAAATTGGCGTGAGAAGTAGAATGAGAAGAAGGTTCTTATCATAAGCTTGCCACAGAGCCTGCAATCAATTGCTCGAAACCACTTGTTCTGAATGCATGGAACTAAGGAGATCAGAGGGCTACAGTTGAAAGAGGGAGCTCGGTTCCAGTCTGACGAAAGAGAAGCGGTAGAGCAGTGAGAGAGGAGACAGAACAAAGCAATGAAAGATTGATCTCGGAAGAGCAAAAGAGAAGGCAGCGGCTGATCTCGGACCAGAAACTGGATGATCTGCTCTGGGAACAGTGAGGGTGAAAAATGGTATCGCACCTCTGAACCACACAGATTTCAATTGTAGATAAAGAATAAAAATATGGAAGAATTTAGACATCAATTGTAGAAGAAAGAAGAAAAAGATGGAAGAATCCAGACAAAAGAATGAGAGCACACTCGGAAATCCAGACATCAATTGTCCAGCACTGAGGCCCAGCACTGCTCACGGGAACAGCGCTTCGTGAACAGTGCTGACGTCATCTCAAAGCATAGATATAGGTTAAATACCTTTGAAGAGCTTGAGCTTATCCTGACACACTTTGACTGCATATGACAAAACAGGTATGGTCCTGACCGCCCAAAATACTTGGGACCATTCTCTGAGCAAACTCCATCCTACTTGACTGGTGAATTCCCAGGTGACTACGGATGGGACACTGCTGGACTATCTGCAGACCCCGAGACATTTGCCAAGAACCGTGAGCTTGAGGTGCATTGGGCTGCGTCTTTCCAGAAGTCTTGTCCAAAAACAGTGTCAAGTTCGGTGAGGCTGTTTGGTTCAAGGCCGGGTCCCAAATCTTTTCCGAGGGCGGCCTGGACTACCTCGGCAACCCAAACCTTGTCCACGCCCACAGCATCCTGGCAATCTGGGCCGTCCAGGTTGTCCTCATGGGCTTCATTGAGGGGTACAGAGTCGGTGGAGGCCCCCTTGGTGAGGGTCTGGATCCACTTTACCCAGGAGGATCATTTGACCCACTTGGACTAGCTGATGATCCTGAAGCCTTTGCTGAACTGAAGGTGAAGGAACTGAAAAATGGGCGGGTAGCAATGACCTCCATGTTTGGATTCTTTGTTCAGGCTATTGTCACTGGAAAGGGTCCTATTGAGAACCTCTATGACCATGTTGCTGATCCAATTGCTAACAATGCATGGGCTTATGCCACAAACTTCGTCCCCGGAAAGTGAAGAAGTTTGGTACTTTTTATCTGCAACACTACCAAAACTTGATACTTTTGATCTGCAACACTACCCAAACTTCTCGATTTCGATGAGGTTGTTTCTCTGGGAATCTATTAATTCTGATGTAATATATTTTCCGAAGCAAGTTCTGATATAATTTCCTAGTAGAAACTGCTTGTATCAAAAACACTTTATCCAGTAAAAAGACCCAGCTCGTTTGTGGTTGAATTCCTTATCTGTCTATATTACCTGCACATTCAAGAGTTATCATGAAAAGATGAATATTTGCTGCAATATAAGGTAAATCTAAGCTATGAATGAGATAAATGGAAGATATGAATAATTTTAATTATCAAATCAGAAGGGAAAATAAAAAACTGAAATCACAAGATTATCTCATTGATCCTAGCTTCCTAAGTTTCCACATCTTTATCTGTACATATAGCGCACTAATATCAATGACTACACATAGAGAAAGTGAAACAATAAAACTGCCCAACTTATGATTCCTTTTCGAAATGATGAAATTATTTCTCACTCTAAAGTTAGTTAAAGATTGCCTGGTTTGCTATGGCCAATGCATAAGTTTCTAGCCAATACAGTACTATAAGCAGGCAATACACAGTGAGGATCTTATGAAAATGGAACAAGTCGTATGTCGCGTCAAGACACGCCTTAAGAATAGCCTATACTAATATACGTATAACATGAACACATACATAAATGCCTACAATTAAAGAGACACCAGTGGACAGTGGTTACACTAAATTGCTAAGACGAGCATAGGTTTGGGGTTCAGCACATTAGAGTCAATCAGTCCAGAAAGAACATACAGAAGAATAACTTTATGTTTCTCCTATAAAAAAAGGCACAACACAATAAATTTAGGAAATTGTTCTGCAAACTTTTACCCACAGAATACCCTGGAAGATGGAATAGATATTTACTCCTGTTTAATTTCATTATAATGGAGATCGCCTATGATTTTGGGAATCCCCAGTCTACAAACCTTTCACTAATGCAGATGAAAGAAAATATGGCAAATGCGATTATCTCTCAATACAACCTGAGTAGGAGGAACACAAATTAAATATGAGGGCAAGGCCTCTGCAATCATATCTGTGTTACAAAAGAGGCTGTTTTTCATGACTCAAACCTATGACCGCGGAGTCAAGTTGGGAAAGTAATATCATTACATCAAGACTGCCTATACTGCTAAACATATCTAAAACGAAGACAAAAAGAAAAGTTTAAAATGAGTAGAAATTATACCATTTGCTTCTCCAATTTGAAGAGTGCAAGCACAAATAGGTAAGCTGCTTCTTGCTTAAGGGAATTATCACGGGCGTGAAAGCCAGCCGGTTAAGACGTCAGTCACCAAAAATCTTTGCAAGAACATGACCCATTGGCAAAGTGATGGAAACGGCTATTATCTCTGACAACAATTTCACGACTATAGATCTTGGAAAGGAGTTAAGTGACAGAATGGCAATCATTACAGACACGAAGATTCTTTATGATGCGAATAGGACTCCTCGGTTCCAAATTAATGAGACCAAATGAAATAGCCAATCTCTCGCTATGGTTTTCCAGTTCAGCTTCCTTCTCCTTTTCATCCTCAAGACACAATAAAACTTGGCTCGTGTCGGGAACATGTCCTGCAGATTTCAGTTTCTCTCTCACCTCACTCAACTTGGAATATATCTCTTTTGTCTGGGGATGCGATTTGTCGCCTACAATAAACTCATGAAGCATACCTCTGTGCTCTATGCTACTGCATCCCGGGTCCTTTCTGACACCTCTCTTTTTCATCATTTCTCTTACATGTGAAACTTTCTCCCACTGATCAGCTGCAGCATACATGTTAGAGAGCACAACGTAGCATCCAATAGTATCTGGAGACACCTCAATAAGATGTTGAGCAGCATAATCACCAATATCAACATTTTATGGATCCGAGCACCACTAAGTAAACTCATCCAAATAAATTTGTTTGGTTTCATTGGCATACTCCCAATGACATCCTTTGCCTCGTCCAAACAGCCAGCTCGACATAAAATGTCCACAAAGCAACCTTAGTGCTCAATTGTGGGTTCAATACCATAATCTTTTCTCATCATATTGAAATAGTAACGGCCAAGATCAACCAATCCAGCATGGCTGCAAGCATTCAAGATTCCGATAAAAGTTATACCATGAGGCTCCATCCCATTTGTGCGCATTTCCAGAAACAGCTGAAGAACCTGGTCAGCCATACCATGCATTCCCAAACCTACAATTATAGCCGTCGAATGCCCACTTTCTTCCTCTGTATCCCTTCAAACACAGCCATCGCGCTGTCTATGCTTCCACACTTAGAATACATATATATCAACGACGTACCAAGCACACCCTCCAATTCAAACCCATGTTTCACCATCACAGAATGAACTATCCTCCCCTTACTCAAAGCAGCCAATCCCGAAACCGCAGAAAGCACACTGACCAATGTAGCAGGAGTCGGCCTGACATCCTCCTCCAACACTTCTCGAAACAACTCCAACGCCTCCCCAAACCGCCCATTAAACTCATACCCAGCAATCATCGAATTCCAGCTTATCACATCCCTACTCCCCATCTGACCAAACAACTCCCTCGCCTTCTCAAACTCCCCACCTTTCATGTACCCATTAATCATAGCATTCCACGAAACCACATTCTTACTCGGCATTCTCTCAAAAACCTCCCTAGCCTTCTCAACCTGCCCGCATTTGGACAGCCCATCCACCAAAACCGTCCACGAAAACTCATCCCTCTCCTCCATCTCCTCAAACAGCTCCACCGCAACGTCAACCCTCCCACACCTGGCGTACCCATCAATCAGCGGAGGGGAGCGGTGGTTGGTGAGGTGGGAGAAGACGGAGAGGGCGTAGGGGAGGTGGTTGATGGAGGGGTGGGCGTAGAGGGACAAGAGACGGGAGACGATGGAGGGGTTGGTGAAGGCGCCGGTTTTGAGGGAGAGGGCGTGGAGCTGGGGTGGCTTCTTTGAGGGTTTGGCAGCTCTGAAGGAGAGAGAAGGAGAGGCTTTGTGGAGGGAGGGGGTGGGGGGGTGTGAGCTGAAGCATGGCTCTCTTTCTGGAGGAGTTTACAAGGGGATCACGCAGTGAAGAAGTAAATGGCTTAAATTATCTACTGTTGTGTTCTCAAGAGTCGATACACATTCTTGATCTTATATCCGTAGCTCGACTCTCTAGATTTTAAGTATATACGACTACATAATGTTATAAAATAAGACTCTAGAATTCTTAATAAATTAATGAAATCAAAACTAGTCATCAACTCTATTGTCTTGAACTAGTTTGATCAATCTCAGGGCGGATCAAATCGATCATTCACCGTTTCTATTACTAGCTTGGAATCTTCTTCTATTTTCACTCTTGTAAAGTCTTTCTCCTTTGGTTCTACCAAGCTATCTCTCGATGCTAATGCCTCTTAAATAGGCACGAAACCTCTTCCAACATGTATAGATACGACAAAGATGGGCCTACCATGAAAATCATGAAGGAGAACAGTTGCCATCATGAAAGAGTGAATGCAAGCTTTAGTCAAGAATAGTTGTCGATAAGAGTGAACGCAAGCTTTAGTCTTATGGTTTCTTAAGAACTGAGAGCGAGCAGTATTACTTTAGTTTAGTCTTTTACTAGTCGTCAAGGAAAGGAATAAAAATCGATTCTTTTTGTCATTTGTTCGAAAATGATTTTTATGTCGAGAGTGAAATAGCAAGCCACATCGGTTACGTTAGCAAGATAGTAACACATTTTCCCAGTCAGTATTTGGACCAAGATCCACGAGTATCTCAATAAAGACAATTAATCTTTCGTCGCAGGCGTACAAACACGGAGACCTTTTAAACTTGTTGGTCACAAACTGGTGGGTGTTGAGACTCGAACTCTTAAGATAGAGGTTCTATACTAAGCAACTCGACTAACTTTGTTTTGTCTGAGTAAAAATTCCTTGTATGGAAATCATTGTGCCTAGTAAAATATCCCAGCTCTTGTGCTTGAACTCATTGTGTGTCTAAAATGTGCTGCACATTCATTCACATGTGCATGTCAACTATGTAAGTTTTTACTATAATGTGTAGGTAATTCGTAAATCTAAATCATAAGCAAGTAAATAGGTTACTTCAACTACTCAGCTTACACAGAAGAGAACAAATAACATTTCCAAGCATATTATCGACATTGAATTGATAGGTTTTCTCATATTTTTCTCCTCATTGCATTAGCAAAGAGGCAAACTAATGTAGGGTGTCATGAAACACAATGAGTTTTCATTTGTTGAGAGAAGTTTGCTTTTGCTTTGCCTGGGGAAACAGAATATAATTCCCTTTTCCTTTTCATAAATTTGGGATACCTTACTCTTCTTGATATTCACTTGTATTCTGTTACACATCAAAATAATATAGGCTAAAATCTTCCCATATATATGGTGGTGAATGTTTTGAGGTTATCAAGGAAATGATCAATAATGCCACTATCATTTGTCCAGGCATTATCAATAGCACTAATACGCATGCACCAACTCATAATTTTCCATGCCCAGCAAACTAAACTGATTCAATTTTACGACTAAGTTACTTGTTTGTTACAGCTTGAATGATCAAGTGAGACAGATATAGTGGATATTATGAAATTATTTAAATTGAACTTTGTTGTATATCACTTCTCTTCATACGTTGATTGCTTTGTTCGCAACTAGTAGAATCATAACATTCATTTTCCCAACACGTACAAATGAAAATAAATGCCAGAAACCGTTACATAAGCTTTCAGTTCAAACGATACAAACTTTCTGTAATGCTTGCAGAACTTACAAACTTCAACACTTTAGATGAACAACAACAAAAAATAGTAACACACGAAGACGAAAAACAACACAAACTGGATGGCATGATACAACATACATGTGAGTAATAAACTCGCTTTGGAATCATTGGCTTGTCTCTTCTTTGGAGGCTTGATTGGCAGAACTCTCCAAAGCTGTTACCTGACAAAATCCTTCTCGGTGGATATTTATAATGCAATCCCCACATTCAAACACCAATCCTACACAAGGCTCTCCACATTTCAGGCAAGGAAGAATGTTTTCTCTCTTATCGAACCGAATGGGGCTTCTGGCCTTATCAACAAGGGTGACGAGGTGTTGAGCATGAGCTTCGTGCTTGCAAGTACTCCCTAACTTGACTTGTGGATAACTCCCCACAATGCAATGAGCATGGCAATCAAAGTCACAATCGTTGCAGCGGTAGAACCATTGTGTTGGATCTCGAGTTCCTTCGCATATTTGACAGTAGTAACCGAGCTCATCATATACGCTAGCATATGTGAGCTTGAGAGGATGATCATCGTAACGGTGCCTAGCAGTAAGAGGTAATCTAACACATGGAATACATAGATGAAATTTACATCTCTTACAACTAAAGCAGAAGAATATATTACACCCACAACTGCTGCAATGGACGTCGTCCCATTCTGTTGTGAGGAGGAGGTGGTGAACATGAGAGTCATGTTTAATAAGAGCCTTGTTATCCCAGTAGGCATTGCACTGAAGGTCGAGGAAGAAAACAGTTTCGCCTTTTTGTGAGCCACATTTCTCACAAGTATATGTGAAGCCTTGGTTAAAAGCACCACACATATAACACTGGAAGACACCACCAACAGAAGGTGCCCTTGAGAGGAGCATTAACTGGTGTTGGTGAAGTAGAGGGAGAAACATTTTTTTAGGTAATTGAGCACATACCTTATGGAGAAAGAAACTACACAACTCATCTTCTTGTTTAGTGCAGCTATAAAAGGATTCTTTGGTGGCATTTATGGGGCGGATGCATCCCTCACAGCTAATTAGTCTGTGCTCATCTTTAACTTCCTCACAAGGATCATTAGCGGCTAATGGATGTGGGTGACTGAAGTGTGTGATCTCTAGAGCATCATCAGACTCATCATCATTCAGGGCAGTGTCTAAAAAACTATCTTCTCGAGAGTACTCAGCTGTTGTACATGCGACATGGGCGACATAACTGCTACATTCACCACAACAATAAGCAGCGCGACATTTATCAATGCTTATGGAGCACACTTTGCACGACAGGTTGTTGGGGCAGATGTTGTCAAGGAACCAGGTCAGCTTTAGGTGGTGTTGATGGTCAGGTTTTTTGATGCTGCGTGGTAATGAAGCACATTCCTTATCGACGAAGAGCTGGCAAATGCTACACATGTAGTAGACCCCGGTAGTCCAATACTCACCACAAACGTCACAATTAACGTGGTCAAACATTTTCCTCCCGAGGACTGTGAACTGATGCTCGTGAGACTCGTTAGCAAGAATAGTTTTCCAATTTGAGCCACACTTGAGGTGAAGGTTGAAGTCACATATGGAACAGCAGTAGAGGAATCTGCCAGGTTTGTTGCAAACATTACAAAGGCGACGTACCTGCTTGATATCCGGAAGAATGTTGTGGAGAAGAAGTGGGTGTTGACGGTGCATCGGGTGCTCAATTTCATGGGGTAGCTCTGCACATGTTTTATGAAGATTGAAGCTACATTTGCGACGCCGGAAGGTATTGATGCACGTGTAACTAGGACCAAGTATTGGATCCTGGCAGCCATCGCAGAACAGCGGACCAAAGTATTTCTTTTTCGGCTCTCTCTCGAACAATAACGGATGCTCGTGACTGAAATGTTTAAAACCGGTCCAATTGAAAGCACATTTTGAGTCAAGGCTGAAGTCACACTGGCAGCAACTATAAGTGAACCTGCGGCTGCAATCTTGGTCACACGCATCACACAGGAATCCTCGTCCTCTATCTTTGTTAAGAACAAGTGAATGTTGGGTATGCATCGGGTGATGAAACTCCGAGGGAAGCTCCGCACATGACTTGTGGAGAGTGTAGTGACAGAGAAAACGGCTGCAACAATAGCCCGGACCCGACACATCCTCCTGGCACCCTTGACAAACAACTGGTAACCCTTCCTCTCGCCTTTTCGGATCTTCTACAAAGATCAGCGCATGCTCATGACTAAAGTGCTCTATGTATTTTATGTTGCTCAAGTCAGAAGCACATTGGATGTCAAGCTCATAGTTACATGGGCTACAACTGTAAGAGAATAAGCCGGAATGGGATCTGCGACAAATATCACAACAGTAGTTTCTATCTGAAAGAAGAACAAGTGGGTGTGTGTTGTGTATTGGATGATGCATTTCATGCGGAAGATCCGCACATGACTTGTGGAGAACGAATAAGCACTGGTAACAACTATAGCTAGGACCAACTACTGGATCCCCACACGCAAAGCATACAACCGGTGGACCTGCTACTAATACTGTTGCTGCAGCATCATCTTCCTTAAACATCAATGGATGGATATGAGAGTAATGTTTAGTGAAAGCACATTTTGGGTCAAGGTTGAAGTCACATTGGAAGCAACTATAAGTGAACTTGCCACTACAATCTTGGCCGCACGCATCACAAAGGTATTGTTTTGCTCTATCTTTGTTGAGAATAAGTGGGTGTTTGGGATGCATGGGGTGACGAAACTCAACGGGCATCTCCGCACATGACTTATGGAGATAGTACCAGCAAAGAATTCGGCAACAACGATAGCATGGACCGCCCACTTCCTCCTTGCACCCTTGACAAACTCTCCTTTTGTCCGGATCTTCCTGAATGATCAGTGCATGCTCATGACTGAAGTGCTCTAAGTATTTTGTGTTGCTCAATTCAGAAGCACATTGGAGATGAAGTTCGAATGCACATGGCTCACATCTGTAAACGAATAAGTTGATGGGATGGGTTTTCCAACAAATATCGCAAGTGTACTCCCTGTCCATACATGAGAGAACAAGTGGATGCTTGCGGTGTATCGGATGATGCATCTCACGGGGGAGCTCGGCACATGATTTGTGGAGAATGAATAGTTTGGAACACTGGCTGCAACTGTAGCTAGGACCAAGCACCGGGTCCCCACACGCACGGCAATGTTTATCCTTCTGCGCCTCTTCCTTGAACATCAATGGATGGTGGTGACTGAAATGTTGAAGCTGAGCCATCTCTGATTTCTCTCTACTTGTCAGCAATTTGTATCTGATTCAGTGTACACACAAAACAATCAACTCTACTTGTATGCAAAGTAATCAAGCAGCTGGAGAGTTTAATTGATATTCCCTAGTTTATACTCGATTAATTTTGCATATATAAGCTGGACTTGATCAATATTATTCTCGCATATAGATCGATCACATCAATTAAAGAGAACAACTGAGACAAGAAGAAAGGGCAACAATGACAAAAACGAATTACATTACAGAATGATCAATTAGAAAAGATTTATAAAAAGATTTAAATACTAAAAATTCCCACCATTCATGCACGTATACCTTGATTTGAGAGACTTGAATTTCTACAGTTTGGAGCTAGCCAACCTTGTCACTCTATCTTCAGAACAGCAATAGTAATTTCTTATGATATCTTAATGGAAAGATGAAGAGAAAAGCTACTGATAGTATGCAAGATATGTAGCAACACCATGAAACACATATATAGTCCGGAAAATAACAATGCCCCTTAATTATGAAATTGTTTGCTTTAGTTAGCTTCTCTCTTTTTTTTCTTTTTCTTTTTTTTAATCCTTCTTTTCTTTTTCTTTTGTCTGGACTCTGGAATAATTGGCCTTTTCTTCTATGGTAACTTGTACGAGTCCTGCGAGGAATAATGGTACTTTCCTTAATTGGTTCTGGACTTAAATATGATTTACTAGCGAGTTGATGAATCCTGTAATCTAGAATGTTTCGAATTCCCCATTTTGGAAGATTGTTTGGGGATTATGGCTAGCGATCAAAATTTTACATGCACATTAGGTAAATTGTCAAGCTAATTTTGAAGAATAGTTGCGGCTCATGAGAAGCATTTGATGAATAGATCAAACCAGAGGTAGACTTCAATTTTTACCATATAAATCTACAAGGGAAAATTTTAAGAACAATACATGACAAATGATCTACTCTTAATTTTAATGTTTCAAGTTTTAAAACAATCATAAAGATACAAGAACTTCTAATCTCAACCAAAAACATGTACATGTCGTTATGTCTTTCATGATCTTATGTGCTTTCCGTTACAATTTGAGGGACAAATCTGTCACTCCTTAATTTAGCAGTAATAAATTATTATAATTAATAATTACTAAGGAGAGAGAACGTGAGAGAAATCAAAAATATCCAATTCTTATTGCTGAACTAATAATAAATTTTTTGAGGAGCAGTAAAGTCATTTTTGAGTATAGAAGATCCAATTCTCATTGCTAAACCGGTAACAAAACAACAATTTCTTGAAGACCAAAATTAAACAAAAAATGTAATAGAGTGATCTACTTGCAGATAACAAAGTCATTAAGATTATGGTCTAAGCTAACAAAATTAAAAAAAAAAAATATATATATATATATAAATAGAAAAAGAGTAAAACAAATATAAAGAAAATGGAGAATGGAGAAAACCCGAAATCACCCTTTGAAAATTAAGAAATTATATAGAGTTAATGACGTCATGTACTAAAAATGTGTCATGATTCTAATGTCATGCACCTTTATGATTGTTTTGAAACTTGATACACCAAATTTAGAAGTAGACCATTTGTCATGTACTATTCTTAAAATTTTCCCAATCTACAAATAAAAAGCACCCAACGGAAAGTTAGAGATTTGATGAGGTTATAAGTGGACCTATAAAATGTTTGTCCTTATGGTCAGACCTACCATGGACCCAAATTACAAGCTCATGTGGCCTGTATTCACCAACCACACATATTGCAGCATATTGCCCCCCACAGGGCCAAAGGAACCTACCAGCCCTCCAAGGAAATCTAAATCCAATCCAGAAACAATAGAGTGCTGTTGATGTGTGATATCCTAGTTCAAAACATCTTCATTTCATTGCTAGCTAGCACCAGCTCAAGACCACCCTACTTCAAACAGAACAACAGTCACGGCAACCTCTCCGATCCAGCAGTCTGCATTTGCCAGCCAGACCGTTCAGAAGCAGTCGAATGAGCTCATTCAAAAGATGCATCACCATGAGGCGCACTGTTAAAAGTGCCCCTCAAAGCATATGGTAAGTACCTTGGCTATAGCCTTGACTACAAGTCAGTTTCTAGAAACAACTCTTACTAAGAATTGATATAAATGATGTAGCAGTTAGCTTAAGATCAATGCACAAAGCCATAAACTTGTATGTAATCACTGGTAAAACAATTCTTAGCATTGAAATGTTACTATGATTTACTATAACAGTGTATTGTAGCTCAATGCATATAGTAGAATTGTAAATAACACCAAAATATTCATTTCAGGCACTAGGAAGTTTAAATCATACCTTTGAATGGTAACGCATTCATCTGTAACTGACCAAACAAGTATGGCGCAGACCGCCCAAAATACTTGGGCCCATTTTCTGAGCAAACTCCATCCTACTTAACCGGTGAATTTCCATATGACTATGGATGGGACACTGCTGGACTATCTGCAGACCCCGAGACCTTCGCCAAGAACCGTGAGCTTGAGGTGATCCACTGCCGATGGGCCATGCTTGGTGCATTAGGCTGTGTCTTCCCAGAAGTCTTGTCCAAGAACGGCATCAAGTTTGGTGAAGCTGTTTGGTTCAAGGCTGGGTCTCAAATCTTCTCCGAGGGCGGCCTGGACTACCTAGGCAACCCAAACCTTGTCCATGCCCAAAGCATCCTGGCCATCTGGGCTGTCCAGGTTGTGCTCATGGGATTCATTGAGAGATACAGAGTTGGTGGAGGACCACTTGGTGAGGGCCTTGACCCACTTTACCCAGGAGGTGCCTTTGATCCACTTGGACTTGCTGACGATCCTGAAGCCTTTGCTGAACTGAAGGTGAAGGAAATCAAGAATGGGCGGTTGGCAATGACCTCAATGTTTGGATTCTTTGTCCAGGCTATTGTAACCGGAAAAGGGCCAATTGAGAACCTCTATGACCACGTTGCTGATCCCGTGGCCAACAATGCATGGGCATATGCCACCAACTTCGTTCCCGCAAAGTGAAGACACCTAAATTGCTGGCTTTTCATCTGCACAATAACCCAAAGTTGTTATTTTTCTGTATCCAGTAAAAAGAAGCAGCTCCTCTTTATTTGAACAGCTTATTGTTTATTGGCCAAAAGAAAAGAATACAAGGAAAAAAAACTGTTTATCTGTCTAAATGTGGTGCATATTCAAGTGTTCATGTTACTACATGCATGCTTTACTGCAATATAGGTATATTTAAACCAGAGTAAATTAAACAGACTTCTTAGAAGTGAATAAAAATTAAAATCATGTTATTATCACGTTCATAAATCTCCTCATCTTTCCATCTAGACTAGGTAAATTAAGCTGCATTATGAATGAAACAAAAAGACAAGGAGCACCTCTACAAGCCTTCAGCCCACACAATGTCAAAGACATGATGAAGAAGCTAACATCGTTTCAGTAGCATCAGTATCATTCCTGAGATTGGTGACTGAGGATGATAGTCCAGATAGAAAGACCCTGTTACAAGATTCTTTTGTAGAGACCAAGTTCTTGTACTCTGATTGCAGTTCTGGTGCTCATTTGTGGATATGCCTCTACCCTTCTGACAGCATGACAATGACAATGACAGGCCAGAACAGAAAGGGAAAGTTCCACTGAACTTGATGATGCAGACATTTGAGAAGTTCTCTTTTAATTTGCCTTCTGAACATTCAGGCAAGGGTCAGGCAAGGAATTTTGGCAGGTGTTCTAGGCTTCTAGCAATGGGCAGATCAGCAGAATATATTAAATTGTGTCATTACGGCTCCGTAACAGTCATATGCCTTGAAAGAAGTAGGAACATATGTGGGAACCAGATCGAGGTTATGAAATTTCAGAAGCATGAAAAGCACCTGAGCAAAGAAGCTGACGCTGATCAAGTTGAACAACTTGTGCTCTTAATGCAAGGGATTCATAAGAACCTCCCAGGCAATTGACCAGAACACATCTGTTGCATTTGCCCAGTAAGGTGGTAAATAGACTAGAATGCTCTTGTTCCAACACAAATTGGTATGCTTTGAAGATTTTTCTTTTAGCTGATTATCAGTCAGTAAAGACTTAGAAAAGGATGGTTCAGTTGATGAGACTACATTACTCAGAATAGACTCCACGTGTTATTGTGAACCAAGTTTTAAAAGCTATCAGGATAATGTAACCCTAGTTGATCAAACCAGAAGTTGGAGTTTTTTTTTCTACTGTAAATCTACAAATAAAAAGCACCAACAGGAAGTTTGTGCAATTTATGAGCTTATCAACAGGGTATTTGTCAATTTGGTTAGACCTGCCAGGAAGGCAAGAACTTCCAAAGCACAAGCTTATGTGGCTGGTATTCACCAACCACACACATTGCAGCCTTCTGCCACATGCCTACTGGATAACATCTACCTCCCTGTAAGAATCAGTAAGGAAATCTATATCCGATCAAGAAACAATAGAACTCTGCTGATATGTAGATATCCTAACCCACATCATATCCCATTCCCATTATATAAAACCCCGCTCTCTCCTAGTTCTAAACATCTCAATTCATAGCCAGATCATTTGATCAACATATCCAACCTCAAACAGAAAACAAGCCATGGCAACCTCTCAAATCCAGCAGTCAGCATTTGCCGGCCAGACCACATTGAAGCAGTCGAATGAGCTCATCAAAAAGATCGGAGGCCTTGGTGGTGGCCGTATCACAATGAGGTGCACTGTTAAGAGTGCCCCAGAAAGCATATGGTGAGTAACTTGGCTACAGCCTGTGACTAAAAGTTATTTCTCGAAAGGACTCTTACTATAACTTCCAATTCAACAGTCAGTACTAAAGGTTAGGATTGGAGAACAAAGTAAATATAGTCAGTAATAAAACAACTTTTGGCATTGAAATATTAAACAATCAACATACAATGGTAGTCTTTTAGCAGTATATAGTACTTCAGTGCTTTTAAGTATAAGAGTACATATATGTTCATTAGTATGTATACATCATACCTTTGAAGAGCTTGAGCTTATGCTGACACACTTTAGACTGCATATGACAAAACAGGTATGGTCCTGACCGCCCAAAATACTTGGGACCATTCTCTGAGCAAACTCCATCCTACTTGACTGGTGAATTCCCAGGTGACTACGGATGGGACACTGCTGGACTATCTGCAGACCCCGAGACATTTGCCAAGAACCGTGAGCTTGAGGTGATCCACAGCCGGTGGGCTATGCTTGGTGCATTGGGCTGCGTCTTTCCAGAAGTCTAGTCCAAAAATGGTGTCAAGTTCGGTGAGGCTGTTTGGTTCAAGGCCGGGTCCCAAATCTTTTCCGAGGGCAGCCTGGACTACCTCGGCAACCCAACCCTTATCCACGCCCAGAGCATCCTGGCAATCTGGGCCGTCCAGGGGCTTCATTGGGGGGTACAGAGTTGGTGGAGGCCCTCTTGGTGAGGGTCTGGATCCACTTTACCCAGGAGGATCATTTGACGCACTTGGACTAGCTGATGATCCTGATGCCTTCGCTGAACTGAAGGTGAAGGAACTGAAAAATGGGCGGCTGGCAATGACCTCCATGTTTGGATTCTTTGTTCAGGCTATTGTCACTGGAAAGGGTCCTATTGAGAACCTCTATGACCATGTTCCTGATCCAATTGCTAACAATGCTTGGGCTTATGCCACAAACTTCATCCCAGAAAGTGAAGAAGTTTAAGTTGATACTTTTGATCTGCAACACTACCCAAACTTCTAGATTTTGTTGAGGTTGTTTCTCTGGGAATCTATTAGTTCTGATGTAATCTATTTTCCGAAGCAAGTTCTGATGCAATTTCCTAGTAGAAACTGCTTGTATCAAAAGCACTTTATCCAGTAAAAAGACCCAGCTCGTTTGTGGTTGAATTCCTTATCTGTCTATATTACCTGCACATTCAAGAGTTATCATGAAAAGATGAATATTTGCTGCAATATAAGGTAAATCTAAGCTATGAATGAGATAAATGGAAGATATGAATAATTTTAATTATCAAATCAGAAGGGAAGATAAAAAACTGAAATCACATGATTATCTCATTGATCCTAGCTTCCTATGTTTCCACATCTTTATATGTACATATAGTGCACTAATATCAATGACTACACATAGAGAAAGTGAAACAATAAAACTGCCCAACTTAGGATTCCTTTTCGAAATGATGAAATTATCTCTCACTCTAAAGATAGTTAAAGATTGCCTGGTTTGCTATGGCCAATGCATAAGTTTCTAGCCAATACAGTACTATAAGCAGGCAATACACAGTGAGGATCTTATGAAAATGGAACAAGTCGTATGTCGCGTCAAGACACGCCTTAAGAATAGCTTATACTAATATATGTATAACATGAACACATACATAAATGCCTACAATTAAAGAGACACCAGTGGACCATGGTTACACTAAATTGCTAAGACGAGCATAGGTTTGGGGTTCAGCACATTAGAGTCAATCAGTCCAGCAAGAACATACGGAAGAATAACTTTATGTTTCTCCTATAAAAAGAAGGCACAAAACGATAAATTTAGGAAACTGTTCTCCAAACTTTTACCCACAGAATACCCTGGAAGATGGAATAGCTATTTACTCCTGTTTAATTTCATTATAATGGAGATCGCCTATGATTTTGGGGATACCCAGTCTACAAACCTTTCACCAATGCAGATGAAAGAAAATATGGCAAATGCGATTATCTCTCAATACAACCTGAGTAAGAGGAACGCAAATTAAATATGAGGGCAAGGCCTCTGCAATCATATCTGTGTTAAAAAAGAGGCTGTTTTTCATGACTCAAACCTATGACCGCAGAGTCAGTTGGGAAAGTAATATCATTACATCAAGACTGCCTATACTGCTAAACATATCTAAAACGAAGACAAAAAGAAAAGTTTAAAATGAGTAGAAATTATACCATTTGCTTCTCCAATTTGACGAGTGCAAGCACAAATAGGTAAGCTGCTTCTTGCTTGAGGGAATTATCATGTGCGTGAAAGCCAGCTGGTTAAGACGTCAGTCACCAAAAATCTTTGCAAGAACATGACCCATTGGCGAAGTGATGGAAACGGCTATTATCTCTGACAACAATTTCACGATTATAGATCTTGGAAAGGAATTTAGTGACAGAATGGCAATCATTACAGACACGAAGATTCTTTATGATGCGAATAGGACTCCTCGGTTCCAAATTAATGAGACCAAATGAAATAGCCAATCTCTCGCTATGGTTTTCCAGTTCAGCTTCCTTCTCCTTTTCATCCTCAAGACACAATAAAACTTGGCTCGTGTCGGGAACATGTCCTGCAGATTTCAGTTTCTCTCTCACCTCACTCAACTTGGAATATATCTCTTTTGTCTGGGGATGGGATTTGTCGCCTACAATAAACTCATGAAGCATACCTCTGTGTTCTATGCTACTGCATCCCGGGTCCTTTCTGACAGCTCTCTTTTTCATCATTTCTCTTACATGTGAAACTTTCTCCCACTGATCAGCTGCAGCATACATGTTAGAGAGCACAACGTAGCATCCAATAGTATCTGGAGACACCTCAATCAGATGTTGAGCAGCATAATCACCAATTTCAACATTTTTATGGATCCGAGCGCCACTAAGTAAACTCATCCAAATGAATTTGTTTGGTTTCATTGGCATACTCCCAATGATATCCTTTGCCTCATCCAAACAGCCAGCTCGACATAAAATGTCCACTAAGCAACCGTAGTGCTCAATTGTGGGTTCAATACCATAATCTTTTCTCATCATATTGAAATAGTAACGACCAAGATCAACCAATCCAGCATGGCTGCAAGCATTCAAGATTCCGATAAAAGTTATACCATGAGGCTCCATCCCATTTGTGCGCATTTCCAGAAACAGCTGAAGAACCTGGTCAGCCATGCCATGCATTCCTAAACCAACAATTATAGCCGTCCAATGCCCCACTTTCTTCCTCTGTATCCCTTCAAACACAGCCATTGCACTGTCTATGCTTCCACACTTAGAATACATATCTATCAACGACGTACCAAGCACACCCTCCAATTCAAACCCATGTTTCACCATCACAGAATGAACTATCCTCCCCTTACTCAAAGCAGCCAATCCCGAAACCGCAGAAAGCACACTGACCAATGTAGCAGGAGTCGGCCTAACATCCTCCTCCAACACTTCTCGAAACAACTCCAACGCCTCCCCAAACCGCCCATTAAACTCATACCCAGAAATCATCGAATTCCAGCTTATCACATCCCTACTCCCCATCCGACCAAACAACTCCCTTGCCTTCTCAAACTCCCCACCTTTCATGTACCCATTAATCATAGCATTCCACGAAACCACATTCTTACTCGGCATTCTCTCAAAAACCTCCCTAGCCTTCTTAACATGCCCACATTTCGACAGCCCATCCACCAAAACCGTCCACGAAAACTCATCCCTCTCCTCCATCTCCTCAAACAGCTCCACCGCAACGTCAACCCTCCCACACCTCGCGTACCCATCAATCAGTGAGTTCCACGCCACCAAATCCCTCTCACGCATTTCATCAAACACCTTCCGTGCACATTCAATTGCTCCACATTTCGAGTACAAGCTGACCAAGCTGCTCTGCACATACATCTCCAACCCTAATCCAATCTTCAGGGCGAGCGCGTGCACCTGCTTCCCTTCCGCAACGGCGCCAAGGCGCGCGCAGGCCTTGACGACGGAGGGGAGCGTGAAGTTGTCGGGCGCATGGTGGTGGAGGAGGCGGAAGAAGAGGAGGAGGGCGTCGTGGGAGCGGTGGTTGAGGAGGTGGGATTTGAGGAGGAGGTTGAAGGAGATGAGATTGGGGTTGGGGAGGTGGGAGAAGACGGAGAGGGCGTAGGGCAGGTGGTTGATGGAGGGGTTTGCGTAGAGGGACAAGAGGCGGGAGGCGATGGAGGGGTTGGTGAAGGCGCCGGTTTTGAGGGAGAGGGCGTGGAGCTGGGTGGCTTCTTTGAGGGTTTGACAGCTTTGGAGGATAGAGAAGGAGAGGCTTTGTGGAGGGAGGGGGGGTGGTGGTGGTGGTGGGGGTGGTGGAGGGAGGGGGTGGGCGGGTGTGAGCTGAAGCATGGCTCTCTTTCTGGAGGAGTTTACAAGTGGATCAGAGAGTGAAGAAGTACATGGCTTCCTAAAAAAACACAACCAAAAAAAAAAATTATCAGAATCAAAGGTAATTGATGTATGAGAAATCTAAACATACCATAGTCTTACCCCAATCCCAAACCCTAGTCGATGCATATACAACGATTGAGTATCTTTAGGAAAGTCTACTGCAATAGTTCTATAAAGCTACTTCCATGGTTTTGCCATTCTCGATTAGCACACGACTTTATTTCAAATATTTCTTGGTTAGCCGAATGATCTCTTGGTTAAGAGAGGCTTCAATATCCAAAATCACATGAGATTTCTGCAAGAACAAATGCACAACAAAATATTAGTATTTGAAATGAAAACTAAAAACAACGATGAAAATAAAAGTTACTGACATCATGATGAAAAGATACTAATATTGACATAGAAAGATACTATCAATATTTTGAAAAGATACTACTATACAATGAGAAAACTACAAACACAGAACATGTCACAAAAGCAGCACTGTATTTCTCTAGCTTATTTTCCTACATGATCACCAAATTTATGAATACAAAACCACTCACTGTATTTCTCTGCCACTTGAATTCACCGCAGCAAAGGCATGAAGTTTAAAATGCCACAAAAATGTGAATTTGACACCAGTATGCTAAAAATACTATCACAGTTGCATAAAGATACGATCAGAAGAACAGAAAAGTACTATAGACGTTATAGAATGCTACTGCTTTTACATAATGAACACATAACACAATAGACACACAATATCAGCATCAATAAGCATAGATACTACCACAGGCTCATAAACTTAGTAACAGAAATATACTGCAACAGTTACGGAAAACTACTGTTTTTATATACTTAACAGTAAACACAGAATTAAAACATGAGAAAGAACCACAATTTTATCACAATCTAAAATACCAACACTATTACCAGTTACTGTAGATTACTTCACTCCTTGTTTAACCATTGAAGCAAGAATGAAACTAGTCTTAGTAAAAGTAATACAATCTAGCAAATAACTATGCTCTGCTCACCTGAGATGCTGTTGTTTGCGTCAAACGCTCACATGCTTCATCTTCATAACCTGCAACATTAACCAAAAGCCAGAACTCAAACAAAAGCAATACACAAAACCACTTGTTTTATCACATAAACACACCCCGCTCAATTTAGATTACTCAAACTAAACCTAATCAAATTCCAACGCCACCGGAAAAAATCGAATACCGAACTTCATTCACCGATCAAACCCTCAAAAAACTCAAAGAGAATCCAGATCTAGAGTACTTGCCAGGCGTCGTTGCGGTTGAGGCGCGTAAGCAGAGGCGGTGGTGTCGCCGTCGCAGTTGTAGAGGCTGAGGAAATTATAGCAGAGTGGACTCCGTCGAGGTAGTCTCCGGCCGAAGCATCTTCGTCGTCGTCGCCACGCGTGGATGATGCCAGAGCTCGTCGAGAGAGAGAGGAAGAAGATAGAGAGACAAGTGATGATCTGGAAACTGTGTACCTGAGGGTATTTTAGGGATAGTATTCACGTAAGTTGTTGAGTTTGGACCATAAATTGGACTTGTACGGGTAAATATATTATAGTGGACTGAAAATGGGATTTTTATGAAATTTTCTATTAAATTATCTACTGTTTGGTTCTCAAGTGTCGATACACGTTCTCGATCTCATATCCACATCTCGACTCTCTAGTTTTTAGATATATATAACTACATAAAGTTAAAGAAAAAGGCTCTAGAAGTCTTAAAGCTAATGAAATCAAAACTAGTCATCAAACTCTTTAATGTCTTAAACTAGTTTGATCAATCCACGGACGCGGATCAAATCGATCATTCACCGCCTCTATTACTAGTTTGGAATCTCCTTCCATTTTCACTATAGTCTTTCTCTTTTGCTTCCATCAGGCCATCTCTCAATGCTAATGCCTCTTCAATAAGCACAAAACCTCTTCCAACATATATAGATACGACAAAGATGGGCCTGCCATGAAAATTATGAAGGAGAACAGTTGTCATCATGAAAGCGTGAATGCAAGCTTTAGTCTTCAGGTAAGGGAGGAGAATAGTTGTCGTTAAGAGTGTACGCAAGCTTTACTTTAGTTTTAGAATTAAATTCACTTTACCCTCTTAATTTTTGGTGTCAAAATCAGTTCAGTCTTGTAATTTTTTTTAAAATCAGTTTGCCCCTTCAATTTTCGTAAACACATCAGTTTGGTCCAATTTTTGAATTCCTCTCAAAATATGATGTCACCAAATTGACAAGGAGACCCATTTTCACCAAATTGAAGGGTAAAATAGTCAATTTGAGAAGATATTATTAAATAAAATATTAAAAAAGACATTTATTTGGCCAAAAAATGAGGGCATTTTAGACATTTTGTTAAAAATTGGTTCCCTTATCAGTTTGGTGACGTCATATTTTAAGAGGAATTCAAAAATTGGACAAAACTGATGTATTTACG
Organism: Fragaria vesca subsp. vesca; assembly: GCF_000184155.1. Classification (NCBI taxonomy): domain Eukaryota; kingdom Viridiplantae; phylum Streptophyta; class Magnoliopsida; order Rosales; family Rosaceae; genus Fragaria; species Fragaria vesca. The sequence continues at coordinate 1,772,465 of NC_020493.1, read as the reverse complement.
AAAGTTGAAGGGGCGAATTGATTTAAAAAAAAGTTGCAGGACTGAACTGATTTTACCACCAAAGATTAGGGGAGTAAACTAAAATTTTTTCTTAATTTTATAGTTTCTTAAGAATTGAGAGCGAGCGTTATTACTTTAATATTAGTTTAATCTTTTACTAGTCATGAAAAAGAATAAAGATCGATTCTCTTTGCCATTTGTTTGAAACAATTTTTTTGTTGGAAGTGAAATAACAAGCCACATCGGTTACATTAGCAAGATATATAGTAACACATTTTCTTAGTCAATATTTGGACCAAGATCCACGAGTATCTTAATAAAACGAGACTAATCTTTTGTTGTAGGCGCATAAATACAGAGACCTCTTAAACTTGCTGGTCACAAATTGGTGGGTGTTGAGACTCAAACTCTTAAGATAGAGATTGTATATTAAGCAGCTCGACTAACTTTATCATGTCATGTCATGTGGTTTTTTAATGATAAAGGAATAAAGACATTTATTTTCTTTTTGAGTTTTTACTTTTACCTTCACGCCGAAAAAGATTTTTTACTTTAATCTTTTACCCTTTTTACCGGAAGAAAACAACCCTAGTTTACTCAACCTCCAACTGACCTCGCATCCTACTCCCAGTTTCACAAGGCTAAACCTGCAGCTGCCAAACCCTATGGTTCTCCAATGACCACGTTCACCAACTCGCCGAGTCGACTCACCCTCCCCTACCAACCAACCCCTCTCCAGATCCCTCAAAACCCAGAAAAGAACCCATCTTTATCATCTAATGACCTCCACATAGCCCAACATGTTAAACCCCATCAAAACCCCAACTCTCCTTCACCTCAGAACCCTCCAATCTCTATTGGGTCCTCACCATTTCCCCAAATTCCCATCAAGAACCAAGCTTTTCACCCATCTCTGTCATTCTTCCCCAAATCCTTCACCAAACTTGGTCTCTCGAGTATGTGACATTCTGGGTGACCCCAAATGGGAAAAAATCTCAGAGCTTTCGGGTCTGATCATCAATCTCAGAACCTATCACATGGTGAAGATCATTCAGACTCACAGGAACACAGACTCGGCTTTGAGATTCTTCTTCTGGGTTTCGAGGAGGAAGCCATACAAGCATGACATGAACTGCTTCGTTTCAATGCTGGATAGGCTTGTGAGGGAGAAGCTTTTCGGGCCGGCAGACCATGTAAGGCTTTTGCTTGTTAAAGGTTGTAGGAATGAGGAAGAGCTTAAATGGGTTGTTGAGTATTTGAATGAAAAGAAAAGAAATGGTTTTGGGTTCACATTGTATAGTTTCAATACGCTTTTGATTCAGTTGGGCAAGTTTGGGATGGTTAGTGAAGCTCAGAGTGTGTATAATGAGATAATGAGTAGTGAGGTTAAGCCGAGTTTGTTGACATTTAATACTATGATCAATATATTGTGCAAGAAGGGCAAGGTTCAGGAAGCAGAGATGATTTTCAGCAGGATTATTCAGTATGAAATGTTGCCGGATGTTTTTACTTATACATCGTTGGTTCTCGGGCATTGTAGAAATCGTAACTTAGATTTGGCATTTGAAGTTTATGACCGGATGGTGAAAGCGGGTTGTGACCCGAATTCAGTTACATACTCAACACTTATTAATGGGTTGTGCAGTGAGGGGAGGGTGGACGAGGCACTGGATATGCTTGATGAAATGATAGAGAAAGGGATTGAACCCACAGCATATACTTACACTGTCCCAATTACTTCACTTTGTGAGGCAAATCGACCATTGGAAGCAATCAGGCTTTTCAGAAGTATGACGAAGAGGGGTTGCTATCCGAACATCCATACTTATACAGCATTGATCAGCGGGTTGTCTCAGACAGGGAAACTCGAAGTTGCTATTGGACTCTATCACAAACTGTTGAAGGATGGTATGGTTCCAAGCATGGTTACCTTTAACACAATTATGAATGAATCAATTGAGGCAGGAAGATATGACATTGGTCTGGAGATTATTTATTGGATGGAGAGTCATGGTTATGCTATCTCAGAAAATATCCGAACACACAATCATATCATTAAGGGCTTGTGCTTGATGGATAAGATTCACAATGCCATGGCTCTTTTAAGCAAAATGCTTGAGGTGGGACCATCTCCAAATGTGATTACATATAACACACTGATCGATGGATACCTCAATAGAGGTAATCTGAACAATGCGCTGAGGTTATTAGAGTTGATGAAAGGGAGAGGATGTAAACTAGATGAGTGGACGTACACCGAAGTTATCTCTGGGTGTTGCAAGGTGCACAAGTCTAAATTTGCATCTAATCTTTTCCATGAGATGTTAAAACAGGGCATTAGCCCTAATCAGGTCACTTACAACGTTTTGATTGTTGGATGCTGTAATGAGGGGAAGGTAGATGATGCCTTGTCATTTTTCAAGCAGATGGAAGAGACTGGTTGCTGCCCGAATATTGAAAGCTACAATGCTATTATACATGGTTTGTCCAAAGACAATCAGTTTGCTAAAGCCAAGCAAGTGTTTAAAAAGATGGTGGATCAAGGTCTGCTTCCGAATGTCATTACCTACACATCTTTAATTGATGGCCTCTGTAAGAATGGTAGTACTGACCTTGCATTCAAGATTTTTCATGAAATGAGAGAAAGAGATTGCTTGCCGAACTTGTACACTTATAGTTCACTTGTTTTCGGGTTATGTCAAGAGGGCAAGGCTGATGATGCTGAGAGGTTACTTGAAGAAATGGAAATGGAAGGATTGGTTCCTGATGTGGTAACATTTACCACGCTCATTAATGGTTTTGTTATGCTTGGTAGGCTAGATCATGCATTCTTACTTCTTAAGCGAATGGTTGATGTTGGCTGCAAACCCAACTATTTTACGTTTACTGTATTGGTCAAAGGGTTGAAAAGGGAAAGTCAATTACTCACAGAAAAGGTTGTGGGCCTTGCGACCCAACATGAAGTACAGTGCAGTTCCAGCTCTAACAAGAGATGCAACGATCTTGAGATATTGTGTAATCTCTTAGATAAGATATCAGAGAATGGATGTGAACCAACTACAGAAACCTACCATAGTTTAGTGAGAGGCTTGTGTGAAGATAGAAAATATGAAGAAGTAGATCAGTTGGTGGAGCATATGAAAGAGAAAGGCCTGTATCCCAGTGAAGAGTTTTATAGGCCTATGTTCTTTGCTAATTGCAAGAACTTGAAACTGGACTCTGCTCTGGAAATGCTTAGTGGCTTGATGGCAGATAGAGGCCTTGAGGTTGACTTTTCAATCTATACAGCACTTATTTGTGCTTTCTGCAGGGCAAATCGGATGGAAGAAGCTGAAAACTTGTTGAAAAGTATGCTAGAATGCCAATGGAATGCTAACGAGATTGTTTGGACTGTACTAATTGATGGGTTACTGAAGGAAGGGCAGTCAGATCCATGCATGCATCTTCTTCATGTTATTGAATCTCAAAACTGCATTCTCTGGGTTGAGACATATGCAATTTTAGCCAGAGAACGTTCTCACGTAAACAAAAGTATGGTGACTTCTCAGATTGCTAACAGAGCGGTAGAATTAGAAGCACATTGATCATGGTCTCTATATACACATGAAGACACAAGGCAGTGCTGCGGTCCTCAGGAGGAGATATGGTAACCGAGATCCATTGCCAACTTATCCAAATGATCCCCGTATGCCATCTGAGCTGTTGTTATTCTCATCTGTGACCAGTTTGCTGCTTGCTCATACATAAATGGTAAGTAGATGGCATTTCCTGACCTTATAAATTAATGTTTCTTCCCAGTGCTTTATATGGTTATTAAGTGTGTGCTTCAGTTCTGTTAGCTTTTGATTTATTTTAATGGCAAATATTTGCCTAGGCTCACCAAAAGAAATAGTCAGGGGTTTTCGCTTTGAGATAGATTGAAAATTTTGGTCTGCATGAAGCGGCTTCCTGAGGTAGACGTACAGTTTAGTTTGGTAAAGTATACACTTTATATTAAATGCTTTTGGTGTGTGGTTTGATGGTTGGGGAACCATGCACCAATTGTGCATATTCCGGTAGTTGGCTTAGGGTGTTCTGTGCATAGAGGAGTGTCAAGTTATGGGTTCGCCATGTGGTACAATAAAGAAAGATTGAGATGCAAGAATTTTCCAGTTACACAATTATGAAACATAGTTATATCTAGAATTGAAAGATTACTCTACCATATTTTGGATTCTTGAGTGCAAAGGTAGTCATCTCATACTGGTCTATAACTTTGTGGCCAAGGCTTTGGATTGCCTGGAGGTTTGAAAGCTTGTGTGGTGGTGGTGGGATGGTTTTGTTATCAAAGCAGAAACCCAGAAAAGAAATTAAAAAAAATGGTCATCTCATAACCCATGTGCTTAAAGTAACATGTATAATAAATTTATGTACATTTGTTAATAAAAGAAAAGTGATATATATGATCATCTCGCTGGTTTGTTACCATTTTAAAGCTTGCACTGTATTTCTGCTGGCATAACAAAATGGACTGAGGTTAGTTGTGGCATTATGTACTTGCAGGTGATGCAGCTTGGATGTTCTCATTGGAGAGCTTCCTCTTTCCTCAATAACTTATGACAAGAACATGTTAAGGTACACCTTGTTTGATACTTACATTGGATGATTTTGTTGTCATTTTTAACTCACAGAATTGATTCATTGTATTCTTTACACAAAGATTCATTAATAAAATATAATCAGGTTACAGTAGTATATGCTGAGGTCTGATTAGTTACAACTTTTGTTCTCATTACATTTAATTTTAATTTGCATTGAATAGATTTCCCTTAATAGTTCTCTCCTCTCACATATTATTCTTGTCAAAGAAAAGGAATCTAAATATTAAATAATCTGTTCAGTCATTAGTTATTGCTTAATTCTACTGTCAGGATTACAAGTTATAAATGATCAACAATAGTTGCTTACAGTTGCAACCTGATTTAAACCAATAGTTTTTATGATTCAGGATTCCAAGATGCTGATCATAAGTAGTTGACATGAGGAAATTCACTAAAGTAGACACAGTTAGTGAGGTCAAAATATATAAAGCTCAATATGCACCAAGACCTTTTAGAATAAAATGCTAAGTTCCGTATTACTGAATGAGTTCATCCATTTTTGAGTTTGCCTCAAGTTGTTCTGATATAGCCAAGGATGAAACACTGACAGCCCCAGAGGTGAGAACTACTGCTAGATGTACAACTTGAATTATTGGGTCAAGATGAGCTCAAGTTCTGTTGTCTCTGTAAGTTAAGAGGAAAAGTTACCTACAATCAATAAGAGGAAGGTTGAGTTCCCAATGAACATAATACAAAGGTCACCTATGTCTTGCTATGGTGTTGGCTTTATGACTACTAGCTAGCTATAAGCATAGTTTCACGTTGTATTCCACAACTGGTTGAAGTTCTCTCACTTTTTTTAGCAATTCACTGGCCTCTTGTGTTTTTTTTTTTTTAATCCTCATTCACAATTGATTTGTACTTGGACCTTTTCCTTTTACTCCTTATTTTGTATAGAGAAAGGATTCCTTGTAATATTTATGATATAAGTTTATGTTTGGTGTCTTGGGTTCAAGTGTTTGGTTTCAAAGGAAGAAACAAAGAAGGCCATCCACTATTGAAAATGTATTGCTTTTCTGATTCTCGATAGAGTCCATGGGTTGCTAGAGACTACAACAACCCACACTATTATAATTTCTACAGTAGTTAGTCTCTCTCAACTTTGTTCTTTTCTCTTTGTAACAAAGAAAAATTTGGTCTTTTCTTTTGAAACAATATGATCAAAATGTATTATAATTAGTTGTTCCAAATCATTAATGATAGATGTCTTACTCAACTTGTTTGGTTGCTTTTACAGTTCTACCAAAACATTCATGGCCTTTCACACATCGATGTAGGGAAGTTTTTCTCATTTTCAGACTTTCTTAGATATAATCTGGTTGTATCAGATCAATCACATACTAGGTTGCATGATGAGAAAAAATAAAATTTATAGTTGTATGCTGCCAGTTACATCGAAGATTTTCTCCAGTTTTCCTCCACAGGGCTCTAATTTTCTGTGTATTGATTGTGTAATTTTCTTGTCCTGCATACTGTTTTACTGGTAACCTATAGACCCAAAAAGTAGAATCAATATGAAAGATTTACTCAATCACTTCTCTCAGTTTTGAAGTGATTGATAGTATGCTTAAAGATCTAAAAGACAAACAGATATGTTTCTTGTGCTTCATATTATAATGCTAGCATTTGTTGCTCAGCTCCATATACAAAGTGCATGAAATGTGCAAACTCATCGAGGATTCCTTTCCATTTTGCCATGTGCAAGAGTCTCAATCAAAAATATCATGCCTTCAAATATATTCCTTCTCACCCTTGTCTTTTCTATATAACCCCTCCAAACCTCTCACTTCATGAACTCCATTTTCAAAAGCCAGAGAATTGAAAGGTACAAAAGAATCAATATTACCCCAAAGGCCACCCAGAGATAAATCAGATCCATCGATGCCAACAGTGTCTTAAAAGACAACAAGACACAAAGCATTACCTAATTATTGATTCCACTGAACTCTCTTCCAAATGCTACTTCCAGTTTCGATTTGGACTCACTCCTTTGCTCTCTTCCTCTTTCATAAAGTCCTTTTGCCTACCCATCCACCAACCCAGCCTTCTCTAGACTAGCCTTTCAGCCCTTTCTCCTTGTTTTTTTGCAGCACAGCAGCCGATTCGTATTTGTATTACATCATCATAAAATCATTCAGAAATACCCATTTTGCATAGTTTAGTGCTAAACACAACACAAACAGTTTCTATATAAACACTTGTTCATTTTGGCCATTCACAACCAATCATAGTCTAAACCAAACAAAAGACCACCCACCCTTTACCCTTTAAACTCTTCATCTTCAATGGGCAGGCAAAGCTCTGATCCGATTATGGTCAGTTCTTCCATTGCTCTTTTGCAAGAGAGGTTCAGACAGTTGCAGAAAGTGAAAGAGAGGAGGGAGGAGCAACAGCTTCTTCAGTTTTTGTCTGAGACAGAAAGGGTGGCGCCCCCAACGAGGCATGTTGAGCCTGCAAGGCTCTCTTTCCAATCCGATATGGTGCTTCCTCTTAGGCCGAGTACTCCTGCAGCAGACTCATCACTCTCTCTGGGGCTCAATTTGCAGCCCAAGCATATTGATTATTGTGGCATGAATACTGCACATCCATTCTCAACCTCATCAACCACAACAAGTGCTTCAAGAAAATATGACAATTCAGAGCTTGATACATCTCTTCATCTGTAAACAGATCATCCTGCCTCCACTATCTCTGTGGCTTCTCCATGTTTCTTTCATCCTTTTATTCCTTTGTATGTAATATAAGAGGAGTATGTAACTAAATATGACTAATGTGTTTATTCATCTAAATAACGGAAGAAATAAAAGGAATGGAGGAGCAAACTGCTCCCCCTCTCTCCATTTTTGGTCCTTCAATGGTTTGCATGACCAAATTAAGATACAATGAGACTTTGGAAAGAGATTCACAATCAAGAAATGGATTTTTTTTTTTCTTTTTCGATTCATTAAAAAAAAACAACAGAAGATGGATTTCTATGAAAAACAACTGTATGTTTGTCCAACTATAACGAACGATTAATAAAAGGTGTTTGTTTGAGCAAACATGATTATTAGTTCATCACGAATTCACGATTCAATAAACAACAACATCAAACGCTACTAGATTCTTCCTCATAATTACAATGAAAATTACAAAAATTTGTTGCAATGATTTCGATCATAGATTGATTGTTCATACTAATCACCCTCCATTGTTGTACAAAGAATAGAAGAGCAACTGAAAAATGTCTCCAAACCACAAAAACGCTAGGCCCAAATTTCTATTTGGGCTCATAATGTAATCCCAAAAATGTCCCCATCACTCTCCAGAAGCTTCCCAACCAGAAACCCTACTAAAACCCCAGCCTTTCTTCCTCAGTCACACTTGTGATCCTTCTCTCTCCGATCAATCTCAGCCACCATGCACCGAATCTCTCGCCGCTCTCTCTCCTCCATCTTCCGCCACGGCGCTCCTTACCGGAACGCCGCCGCCCCAATCTCCTGCTCTTCTCCTCACTCCGGCACGGTGAGCTCTCATAACCCCATGGCTTAGTTTTCCCAATTTGAGATAATGAAGTTGAAAAGTCTCAATCTTTATGCTTTTGGTGGTTCAAATTGTTATCTATGTTACTGGGTTTTCGCTTATGAATCATTTCAATATCTGGGTGCTGTCAATTTTCATTTTTTACTGTCGATTCTAGATACCCTTTTCGTTTCTAGATTGGTTTAGCTTTGGTTTCATGTGTAGTTAGTTAATTACTAGAGACTGGAAATTCTTTGATGAAGGTTAATTTATTTCTTAGTTGTTGGGAGAGACTGAAGTTTCAAGCTTTGTTATTTTGCATTGGATTTTTAGGTGGTGGGAGAGAATGATACCAAAGTCAGATGGCACTCAGTGTCAGTCGGCGGTAAATGTAACCCTGCCAAGTCCACAACTCAATTGAACTTGAAAAATGGCTTGTACTTTGGCGGCAATCGGTATGAGTCCACTGCTGCAGCCTCCTCCTCGGATGCAACAGGTGCACCACCTGTTGAGAAATATGAGTATCAAGCTGAGGTATGTCATTCCAACTGCTGTGGCTTTTTAAGGTTTTAGTACCAGGCTTGGTTTCTTTGTTAAAGGTATCTTCTGTTTCTTTATGATGGCAGGTTAGTCGCCTCATGGACCTCATTGTTAACAGCTTGTACAGCAACAAGGAGGTGTTCCTTCGAGAGCTTATCAGGTACCCTTGACAATGTCGTATGTTATATTGATGCTTCTTTAATGGTGCCACTGCAAACTTTCTCATACTGAAATGGTTACCTAAAACACAATGGCATACGAGAAATTGTTTATTGTTTGTAGTTTTGTTGGCACTGAGTTATGGTTTTGATTGTAATGCTTGATCGAACTATGTGTCTCTCTGCAGCAACGCGAGTGATGCCTTGGACAAGCTCCGGTTTCTTAGTGTTACAGACCCTGACCTTTTGAAGGGTGGAGGTGATCTTGATATCCGTATCCAGACTGATACTGACAATGGAATCATAAATATCACGTAAGTCCTTCTGCTTTTTACCATATGTTTTCCCTCTTTCCATGTCCTTAATAGTTCATTTTCCTCATACCGTTTTTTTGGCCTATCCTTTCTGTGAAGTGATTCTGGCATCGGTATGACTCGGGAAGAGCTTGTGGATTGTTTGGGAACAATTGCACAAAGTGGGACTTCAAAGTTTTTGAAGGCATTGAAGGTCTAGAAATAGTTAAAATTGTTTTTTTTTTTAATTCCAATGCGTTGATTTATATTATATGCTGACAAGTTTATATAAGCAGGATAGTAAAGATGCTGGTTGTGATAACAATTTAATCGGTCAGTTTGGTGTTGGCTTTTATTCCTCATTCCTGGTTGCTGATCGGGTAAGCCTTGGGATCTCCTCTCCTTAGATTCTTCCTTACTCATTTCATGGTACCACTTGTCTTCGGAGAGTTTCAATAGATTACATTCTCCTTAAATTAAGGAGACATATCCCTTAGTTATGAGGGATGATGGTGGTCCACCAGCCCCAGTAACAACTTACTATTGATCCGTTCAGTTCTTTATCAACTCTTGTTGGGTGTAGGTTGTTGTCTCCACAAAGTCTCCGAAGTCTGACAAACAATATGTATGGCAAGGGGAGGCAAATGCTAGCTCTTATACGATTCAGGAGGAGACTGACCCTGAGAAGATTCTTCCTAGGGGAACCCGCCTGACCCTTTATCTGAAGGTCAGTTCATATACATATACATATTATAACTTATCTATGACCCCCGATTTCCAAGCTGATCAAGTTTTTTGTTTTGTATGTTGCTTACCTATGTGTCTACTTGCAGCGTGATGACAAGGGTTTTGCTCATCCAGAACGTATTCAGAAGCTTGTGAAGAACTATTCACAGTTTGTTTCTTTCCCTATATACACGTGGCAGGAAAAGGGATACACTAAAGAGGTAAGCGTTCTATAACCTATCTTCTCACTGCTTCTGTACGAGTTTAGAGATATACTGAAACTATTTCTTTTCAGGTTGAGGTTGATGAGGATCCAACTGAATCCAAAAAAGATGAAGAGGGCAAGACTGAGGTACTTCTATGCTTTGCAATATTATTTGATATGCCAACCATTGACTAATGTTGTTCTCTCTTCAAGCAAATCTCAGAATACCTCTTTATGTATGACTGATGTCCGCTGTATGAATTGACTGTAACAGAAGAAGAAGAAAACAAAGACTGTTGTCGAGAAATATTGGGATTGGGATCTCACTAATGAAACACAACCGATATGGGTGAGTCGGACAAGTTTCTTATTCAGTTATGTGCTCTGCTTTGTACATTAGCTACTGTTGTAGTGATCATATGCCATTCCCAATTGGTATGTGCAGCTTCGTAATCCTAAAGAAGTCACGACAGAGGATTACAACGAGTTCTACAAGAGAACTTTTAATGAATACTTGGACCCACTGGCTTCTTCACACTTCACAACAGAGGTATCCACAACTATTACTCCCTTATTATAACCTTAAGTCCCTCTGTTTTAAGTTGTGTTATAATATCTGTTTTAAGTTGTGTTATAATTAGCTGAATTGAATGGCAATCAGAAAAAGTTAAAAGACATTATTAGTAACACTACAGTTTGGATAGAATGAGATTTTCTAAGCTTTGGTGGTTGTTATTCTGCAGGGTGAAGTAGAATTCAGGTCTATACTATATGTGCCAGCTGTTACTCCTATGGGAAAGGATGACATGATCAATCCCAAGACCAAAAATATAAGGCTCCATGTGAAACGGGTGTTCATTTCAGATGACTTTGATGGAGAACTGGTAAACAAAAAGTGAAGTTTTTTCTTGGTGCAACTGTATTGTGTTCTCTTAAACACGAGCTTATTGGGTCTGGTTTTGTTTTGCATTGGCGTGAATAGTTCCCGCGATACTTGAGCTTTGTCAAAGGTGTTGTGGATTCAAATGATCTTCCACTCAACGTCTCACGTGAAATTCTTCAGGAGAGTCGCATTGTATGTTCAGACAACACCACTCGTCTTTAAACATTCTCATTTTCAGTTTGTTTAATTTGATCTTTTTAATAAGCTATTGATTCTCTGCTCTACTTGAAGGTGCGGATTATGAGGAAGCGTTTGGTTCGGAAGGCCTTTGACATGATTTTGGGAATATCCTTGAGTGAAAACAGAGAAGTATGTTTCTTCTTGTCTATTCTTATTCAGCTTTGGGCTTGCATATTTTGTATTCTCTTAGAAATGTTGTCAAAAGACTTGGGCATTATTCCTCACAATAATTATGACAACCTCTAGTCCATCTCTTGAACTGAAGTTTCTTCACATCTCTCTACCGTACTTGACTTCAAGGCCTGCCTCTTGCATGCATTGATGTACTTTGTAATGGATTCTGCCTCTTGCAGATTATTCCTATTCCTTTCAAATACCTTAACAACAGCTATCTACATGTAAATAGTGCTTCTCCTTTATGTTCTCTAAACTTATCCTTGTGGGTTGATGCAGGATTATGAAAAGTTCTGGGAAAATTTTGGCAAACACTTGAAACTGGGTTGCATTGAAGATCGTGAGAATCATAAACGTCTTGCCCCGTTGCTTAGATTTTTTTCTTCCCAAAGTGAGGATGTTATGATCAGCTTGGATGAATATGTTGAGAACATGAAACCTGAGCAGAAGGATATCTATTACATTGCTGCTGACAGTGTGACAAGCGCAAGTAAAACACCATTCCTGGAGAAACTTCTTCAGAAGGATCTTGAAGTATGTACATAGTATTTGATAAGTAAATGGCTTGATGTATTCTATTTAGTTCCTCTTCTATTGTGTTGATGAGCATTTTGTTGTGTGCCATTATTGCAGGTGCTGTATTTAGTTGATCCTATTGATGAGGTTGCCATTACAAACCTAAAATCATACAAGGATAAGAACTTTATTGATATTAGCAAGGAAGACCTGGATTTAGGTTAGTTTATTGGGCCCTATCCATCTGTTTCACCAAGGGTGGATGGAATCTCTGTATCTTGCTGGGGTTACTGATTAAGATTTTCTGAATGTGATTTCCGCAGGGGATAAGAATGAGGAAAAAGAAAAGGAGATTAAGCAGGAGTTTGGTCAAACATGTGATTGGATCAAGAAGCGATTAGGTGATAAAGTTGCTAGTGTTCAGATTTCAAACCGTCTCAGCACATCACCCTGTGTTCTTGTATCTGGGAAGTTTGGTTGGTCTGCCAACATGGAGAGGTACAGTACTTCTGTTAAGTATATGTAGGAATTCATATAACACAGGTTATCCACCTAAACATGTTGAACTTTTCACAGGTTGATGAAGGCACAAACTGTTGGGGATACTTCTAGCTTAGAGTACATGAGAGGCAGAAGGGTCTTTGAGATTAATCCCGAGCACCAAATCATTCAAAACTTGAATGTATGTTGTACAAAGAACCTAGTTCCTAAATCTTACAATCACTGAAACTTGGCATTTATACACGAAGTACCCTAACTCTCTAATGTTTGTTTTGTAGGCTGCAAGCAGGATCAACCCAGATGATGCAGATGCTTTGAGAGCTATCGATCTTTTGTATGATGCAGCTTTGGTTTCTAGTGGTTTCACTGTGAGTATTGATTCTTATCTGAAAACTGCCTTTAGGATCTAGGAATCATTTGGCGTAACATGACCATCTAGGAGCTCAGGGCACAAAAAATGAGAATTTATGTTAAAGATGTTGTGTAAAATGTCTGATCTTCTAACACACCCTGACATGTTGATGCAGCCTGAGAATCCAGCAGAGCTGGGCGGAAAGATTTATGAGATGATGGGGTTGGCTCTTTCGGGGAAATGGTCCACACCTGTTGCAGAGGTGCAGGAGGCTCCAGTGGTTCTGCCAGAGCCCACCATGGAGACATTGGAGGCTGAGGTGGTTGAGCCAGTCGTAGCTGATAACCAGAAATGAGAAGCGCAAAGCAAGTTTTTTGTTAGAGTTTAGGGGTGCACAAAGAAATTTTCCTTTCTTGCACAATTCCAGTGTGGTTGGTGTTCATATTGTCTGGAGATGAGTATCATGATGTATTCCTCGAGAGTAGGCACTGTTATGGCCATGGCCTTATTCAATAATAATTATATATATTTCAGACTGGTTCAGTTCTTTCATTCTTTGTGGTGAAGTGGTGACTGAATGACTAGTTTGAGTAGTATCGGATTTCCCAAACTCTCGTACCATTTTCGATATTTGGTAACAAAATTCTTCCGTCATGAGCTTAAAAGCCGATGATTTTGTTCACTAAGCTGCAAACTGTGAAGAATAATTCTCTCAACTCTAATCAAAATTTGACAACTTCTATGGCACTTAAAATTTTTTAAGTTAATTGATCTATATTGAAATGATTTTTACTGAAAATACTTGCATCGGAACTAATATATATGTGTGTGTTCGAACTCTTTTATTTATATAGGTTTGAATGGAGCGGTTCTAACCAGGACTATTTGGTTCTATTGTAAATTTATAATTTTAATTTTTAACCGTTTAAAAATTAACAGAGAAATTAAGCTAATTTCATTTATGTCCGCCGGCCGTAACATTTTGTCAAAAAAGACGCGGTGGTCCTAAAGTCAAAGCAGACGGGACCAAATGACAAGTATACCCTCGTCAGCAAATGGTGTCATCATGCGTGATAACTGACCAAGAAACACAAATGAACCGGAAGAACCGGTGCTAAAGCCTGTGCATTCCCAACCAAACCGACCGAGCCGGTCGTCAACCGCAGCTTATTTCTCAGTCTTCACCGCCGTGGACTCATTTTCCCCGGTAAAAAGCCGTTACCGTTTCGCAGGGACAAAATCGGAACGAAAATATAAAAGAAAGGAATAAAATAAAACCGAGTCCCCTCCCCTCTCTTTCTCCGCGTCTGCCTTCCGATTTCCGTTGTCCGTTGTCTCAATCTCCTCCGCCGATTCCTCTGGTGACTTCTCTCTTCTTGCTCTCACTTCTTTGTGTTGAAAACTCTTGTAAATGAAAGGTTTTAGTTTCGACAGCTCTGTCTTTGTTTTGATTTGATTCACCGTGTGAACTTTTTCCAAGTCAAATAGGCATCTCCGTCTCGACTCAGATCATGGTGCTAAGCAGATTCAACTGAAATTTGATATTTTGTTGGGGTTTTTGTGTTGTTTGATAACTGAATCTCTCCCTAGCTTAGTCTTGCAGTGGCTGAAGGTTATTCCTTTTCTCTAATTTAGGGGTTTTTGTTTCAGTTGTTTTGAGGATCGGAGAGTGATTTGGGCATAGGCAAGCTTAAGATTCAGCTTCAGTTTGATACCGAAAAGATTGAACTCTGTAGAATTTTCGAGTTTCATGCTAAGACTAGGTCTTTTTGTGATTACAAGTCTTTTGGGGTATATAGTTTTCTAAGTCCAGCCATTTTTAATGTAACTGAAATCCTCCAACAGATCGTTGTATTGTGTGTCGATATGTTTTCTTTCAGGGCAGGGACGATTTAAAATTGTGGCAAGTTCCTTTTGGAGTTAGAGTCTTTAGAATTCAGAATGTATGTTTTTTAGGGGAGCTTCATGTACAATGTAGTCGCTACGGTACTGGTTATTGACACTTTATTTTTTTCAGCTTCTGCAGGAATTAGCAGAACTGGTGGATGGGTACATCATCTGGTTCCAATATAAACCAACAACCTTCATCGAGAATGCTTCCTCCACGTCAGCAACCACGAGCTGGGGGACTACAGACATCACTATCACTTGTCTCTTCAGATGCTCGGCTGTCCCCTGAAGAACCCAGGTCAAATTCCGATCACGTACATGAGTCCCCAACTGAGAGTGCTAGTTCTCGAGAAACTTGGCCTACTGCAGAGGCTATAATGGCTAAGAAGATGGAGAATGGAAAAGTAGAAAATGATTTTCCTGAACAATCGGTCATTCGGCGTCTTTCCAGTGCTGATAAGATATCTCTTCGGGACATAGCAAGAGATAGAGTTGATATAGTCTGTGAGAAGATGAATCACCTACCTGATGAGTTTCTTGAAGAATTGAAGAACAACCTGAGAGTCATCCTTGATGGGAATGGTGGTTCGCAGCAAAGGGAGGAATTTTTTATTTTGCAAAAGCTTGTTCAGAGTAGAACTGATTTAACTGCTAAGACATTGATTAGGGCACATCGAGTACAGCTTGAAATTCTTGTTGCTATTAATACTGGGATTCTGGCATTCTTGCATCCGAATATCAGTCTGTCGCAAACTTCCCTTATTGAAGTTTTTGTGTACAAGAGATGCAGAAATATAGCATGCCAAAACCAGATTCCAGCTGATGATTGCACCTGTGAGATATGCACCAAAAGAAATGGTTTCTGCAACCTTTGTATGTGTGTAATCTGTAACAAGTTTGATTTTGAAGTGAACACTTGCCGTTGGGTTGGTTGTGATTTGTGTTCTCATTGGACTCACACTGACTGTGCGATCCGTGATGGTTTGATCAGCATGGGTGTTTCTGTTAAGAGTGGAGCAGGGCCAACAGAAATGCTTTTTAGGTGCCGAGCTTGCAATAGGACATCTGAACTACTGGGTTGGGTCAAAGATGTGTTTCAACACTGCGCACCTGCTTGGGAAAGGGAGGCATTGATGAGGGAGCTTGATTTTGTTAGTAGGATTTTTCATGGAAGTGAAGATCCTCGAGGGCAAAAACTCTTCTGGAAATGTGAGGAACTTAAAGAAAAGATAAAGAATGGAGTTGCAGATTCAACAGCCACTTGCAGAGCAATATTGATTTTCTTCCAAGGTACTAATTGGTTTGTTGCATTTTAGTTCATTTCCTGCATGTTGTGAAATTTGATTTGCTTTCTAGGGAATTCATGATGTGCATACTTTCAACTCTCGTTGAAGAATAATAATCTTGGTTCATTGGCTAATTAAATTCCACCTGTAAGATGATTCTTTGGTGAACTTATGGCATAACTTCCAATGTCTGCATACTATGTTTATGTCAACTATTCTTCTTTGACTGTTTCTTTTTTAATGTTTTCTACTTATGTTGTCATGATTTGATTTTCTTAATGTAGAGCTAGAAGTAGACTCTCCAAAGAGCCTGGAAAATGGGGAAGGTGGACGGCTGATAGCGCCACAGGAGGCTTGTAACCGAATTGCTGAAGTGGTACAGGAGGCCATAAGGAAAATGGAAATGGTGGCTGATGAGAAGATGAGAATGTACAAGAAAGCCCGAATGGCTGTAGAGGCTTGTGATAGGGAACTCCAGGACAAGGCCAGGGAAGTTCAAGAACTAAAGCTTGAGAGGCAAAAAAAGAAGCAACAAGTTGAAGAGCTGGAGAAAATTGTGAGGCTAAAAAACGCAGAGGCTGATATGTTTCAACTCAAGGCCAATGAGGCTAAACGAGAGGCTGACAGGCTCCAGAGGATTGCTCTTGCCAAGTCAGATAAATCGGAGGAAGAATATGCTACTAGTTACTTGAAACAACGATTGAGTGAAGCTGAGGCTGAGAAGCAATATCTGTTTGAGAAGATCAAACTCCAAGAAAGTTCCCGGTCATCTCAGAACAGTGGTGGTAGTATTGACCCTTCTCAGATGCTGATGTATTCGAAAATGCATGATCTGCTTTACAGTGGTGCTCCGAAGACGGACTGCCTGCCAAATGAACGCCATCCTTTCAGAAAAAATCCTTGAGGAACCTTTTTTTCTTGTATGTTCTGTATTTTATTTCAGTAGTAGTATTGTTATTTTCATGGTGAAAACTAGTTTGAATGTGGCCGACTCTTGATTATTATGATCTGTGAGCATCTGTGGTTTGTCTATCTACTGATGCTCTAGTTAAATGCACCTGATTACTTTCCCTTGTGTATATCAAAGTACATGTTTGCTGGTGTTTTGTGCCATACACATCTTTCTATTATTGAAGAAAATTTGTCTGTGGACAGAATGAGGCATCTTATTGTTGTTGTCTTCATTACAGTGGGTTATTAGGTTCTAACTAATTTCAGGCTCAATGCCATGTTGGAGTCATCTTTAGGTCAGTAGGTGGATTAATCCTGTTACATTTCTGTGTGGTAAACATGAAATTCTCAAATCTCATAGCTGTGTCAATACCATGACACCTAATCGTACAGCTTCTGCACACATTTGGAGGTACAATTCTGGCGTTGTTTACAAGCAGGCCTGATCTTTTGGAATTGGTTATGCTGATGATCTTGCTTGGAATATTTGATGGAACAAGAGTTCCATTTGGTTAATGTAACAAATGCTCGAGGTGCAGTGCAGTTGGGATTGAGTGGCTGAAGATGAATTCTGGGAGATGGCAGAGTCTGATAATTCCTCATCATTTGGCATGAAGAAAGTTATGTCGGAATTCCACAGCGAGTCCGGGATGCTGCTGTTTACGATCTTCAGGAGAAGAACAAATCCGTGGTAAGACCCCTTTCTCATGTCGGCCATGGCTGCCTGCAGATGAGATTGGTTGATGGGAGTTGCATGTTTAGAATCTCCAACTGAAAATAGTAGAAGGGCGAAAAACCAGAAAGCCATTTGGTACAAATGGGCAGTGCAAGTTTAACTCCTTGAGCTACTACTTACTAGTGTAATTTATAGCTTAGTTTGCCTTCCAACTAAACCAGCATAGGTAGGTGGTTTAAGCATGAAATTGTGCTCAAATAATCCAGCATAGTAGCTTGTCTCTTAGCGTTGAAATTATCTACATCATTAATATCTATATATTAATCTATGCTCACAAAATAGAGGTAGAAGCTCATACAGAAAAGACCAGCAGATATACAACTATTAATACTAAAACAACATCTAACTATAAATACTAAAGCAAAATCTATCAAACTCAAATACTGAAAGAAAGAAGCTAATAATATATGGATATTGTTCTTTGACTAAATTATGGTTGTTTTTTTTTTATTATTCGTTCAGTTCTTATATGTTCACGTTGCAGGATTAATTAGAAAATAAAAATTACAAAATTACTTATATGACATGACACCTAAGGTAAGACAACAAATCATAGGTCTCATAGAAAAAATATACAAATTACATATCTGCAAGCCTTTACCAAGCCTAGGCTCGTGTACAACCAAGCTAGCAAATGAGGGCTCGTCGAAATGTTGCAAGGCACTCCCCGGCCAAAATTTTGATCCATCATCCAAACAGCTACACACTGCATGCTTATGTCTTATTGTCTCCTCCTATATTATCTTTTTCACTTATTTTTTCCCACGTCCGTCAGTATTGATTGTAATCTGTTTCTCCTGGCCAGTCGACCTGTCCTTAGCAGACACAATCAGTATACCATTGGCATCAATATCAAAGCAAACATCGAACAAAGGAACACCTTCGGGAGCTGGTGGAATGTCAGAAAGGGTGAATTTACCCAGAAAGTTATTGTTCTTCGCTACTTCATCCTCACCCTCATATACGGGAAAACTTACCACAACTTGGTTGTCCGTGGTAGTAGTTAGGGTCGTTTTCATCTGAACGGGAATCCTAGAGTTTCTTGGAATCACCACATTCATGACTAACTCGCCACTAACATCATTCTTAATCTCAAGTCCAAGTGATAGAGGGGTGACATCGAAGAGGCAGAAGCCTTGGAGTTTCCCGGTTAGATCTTCGCCATTCAAGACTGCAGCTTGAACAGCGGCGCCATATGCGATTGCCTCATCAGCATTAATACCTTTGCACAGCTCCTTCCCCTTGAACATATCTTGTAGTAGCTGCTGCACTTTGGGAATCCTAGAAGAGCCACCAGCAAGAACAACTTCATGGACACGACTAACCTCCATGTTAGCATCTTTCAAGCACTTCTTTACTGGCTCCATACATTTGTTGAAGAAATCCATGTTCAATTGTTCGAATTTGGCCCGGGTGATAGTTATACAGAAATCAATACCGTCTGCCAAGCAGTCGATTTCAAATCTAGTCGTCAAACAAGATGACAGTGATTTCTTTGCCATCTCGCAAGCATTTCTCAGCTTCCTAAGAGCCTTGAAGTTCTTACTGACATCCACACCATTCTTCCTTTTGAATTCCTGAACACAGTAATCGACCATTTTGTGATCAAAATCTTCACCTCCAAGATGAGTGTCTCCCGCCGTGGCGTTCACTTCAAAGACACCATCACCATCAATGGTGAGCAGCGACACATCTAAAGTACCACCGCCCAAATCAAATATCATCACAGTTCTCTTGCTATACCAACCAGCCTTCTTGTCAATGCCATAAGCAATTGCCGCGGCAGTCGGTTCATTGATAATACGCAACACGTTTAGGCCGGCAGTGACAGCAGCACTTTTTGTAGCTTGACGTTGCGAGTCATTGAAGTTAGCAGGGACAGTGATGACAGCATTCCTCACAGTTGAGCCTATGTAGGCCTCTGCAACCTCTCGCATCTTTCTAAGCATAATGGAAGAGATGTCTTCATCTCTCAATTTTGAACCAATAGGTCTACCGTTACTCTCTACTCATAATCTCCTTTACCTTGCTCATGTCGCAATCTCTTCCATGACAAAATGTCTATTACACCGTAACTTCTTTTTTTTTCAACAAAAGTTGAGGGAGAAAACAATATTTAGTCCTTTTTTTTTCTTCTATAGTCAACACATGCAGTAAGTTATTTGAGGTTTTTCCAATATCATTTAGTCTAGTGGCATAGTTTCCTCTTTCTAAATGGGAGGTCGTTAAGTTCTACTCACAGAAGACTCGTTGTAGCATTTAAGTTTATTAACTAATAAAAAACGAGTTTTTTTTTTTTTTTTTTGAATGGTGTGTTGATGAAGGGAAAAATAGATGGGTTTGGGAGATGAAGAAGTAAACATGAATCTTTTAGCAAGTTAATTTCGGCATGTTTGGAGGAATACTAATCTACCAGTCTAGTTCCATATGTCTGCTGTACGTATGCCTGTATATGTAGAAGCAGGTCTGGGAAAACAAAAACTTACCATAGATTGAGTTGGTTGGGTTACTCATGACCTGGTTGAATGCTGTATCACCAGCCATTTGCTCTGTATCATTAAAGGCAACGTAGGAAGGAGTCATTCTCTTGCCCTGATCGTTCACTATGACCTCTATATGATCGCGCTCCCACACTGCTACGCATGAATAAGTTGTCCCAAGATCGATTCCGATTGCATGCTCTTTTCCTGCCATTTTTAGCTTAAAAAGTACGTACTTTTGAACAAGAATCAATAAAATGAAGGGCTTAGCTAGAAAACTTTGTACAAGAAATATAGATGGTCGAGAAGGCGTATATATATATATATCTGGGTACCAAATCATTACGTGCTCCAAGTCAATAGATAGACTCGGGCAAGAACCCAGAACCTGCAAGGAAAATATTGCCAAAAACTTGAGGAAAAGTCTGTCTACTCGTTTTTTTTTTTTTTTAAAAAGATAAAGGAAAGAAAATGATCAACTAGCTAGTTTATCCTCAAATACTTGCAACTAGTTAGTTTATGAATTGAAAGAAGAAAACGAAGTAGCAAGTCTGTTTACTTTGCATATTCAAAGTCTTCTCTCTAGTCATAATTGATATCCTCAGCCTGCAAGTTTATGGATTGAAATAGAGAAAGAAGAGAAAGGAGTGTAGGTTTGCTTAAGTACTTAGTATATTCCTGTAGTATGATGATGTTGATTTCAACATGGTCGAAGAGTGGAGGAGAGGTTAATTATGTGTCTAGGTATGATCTTAAGATTGGTGATTGCTTTATTCCCAACTCAATTGTGAAGTAAAAGTCTCTTAATTTGGCAGATTGTTTTCGAATTTTAGAGTGTTAATGATCAGATAGTTTATTTAGAGTTGTTTATAACATTTGTTGATCAAGCTGTGTTTGCATACAGAGTTACTGATCACAACATTAAACTCAATAAATTGACATAATTTCAAGATATAAATCTTATCGCTGGAAAAGCAAACCAATTTCTTGTGTAAGTTTTGAGTTGGGACTTCGCTTAGAGTTAAATGACCCCCTCACATTCTTTTTAATGATTTTGGAGATTCACGCACTTGTCAAAGAAACGCGGATTGTATTAATCTTTTTGTTATGTTTTGAGTATTGAAAACTATTAAAAGGACTAGTCGATCAATGCCTTGCTGCGAAATTACATACATGATCGGTTGTTGTTCTATCACAATATCACATAACCAGACACCTTCTCTTTTCACTTGGTCTTCTCAGCTTCCTCTCTCTACGAACACTGCCTTCCGGTTGGGGTTTTTCTTTGTAGTGTGGTATGGTTGTTCTTTTTCTTAATCGACAAACAAGAAGAAGAAATTATATATATCCACAGATGCGAGCTATAAATCTGTGGGCAAATAGATGCTACCAAGTCAAGTCAAGTACATATATCTTGTCAGCTTCTCTCAGTAGAAAGGCATCCACAAAAAATCGCCGTCTTTCGTCTGTTTCCGAAATATTTTTCTCGGTCTTCTTCCGCGTTGGATTTTGTTTCTTTCTTTGTTTGCCACTCTTTTCTACTATGGTTAGCTTCTGGAACTGCATATAGAGAGAGAAGAGTTATAGGTTCTAGCAAACATACAAAGATTAAAAATCAGCAGTGATTTTTTGTTGAAGATTGAATTGGGATTTTGATTAATAACTCAAATGCAATAGTGGAGTTTGGAGGAATACCCCCTTCCACTTCTTTGTTGAAGACAGACATACAATGAGTTGACATGGTTTGCTTGATTATATGGAATTCTTGTGTAGTAATATCATGCCATTTCTTACTGCACCTTCTCAATTCCCTACAAAAAAAAAAAAAAAAAAATTACTAACACAGTTAATTGTGATCCCTTCCTCCCGGCCAGTGGATATATCCTTAGCAGTAACACTCAGGATTCCATTTGCATCAATGTTGAAGCATACATCAAATTTTGCTTCACCCGCAGGAGCTGGAGGAATGCCATCAATATCAAATTCACCCAAGTAGTTGTTATCAAACGTTGTTTCCCTCAAAAATAGGGAAGGAGACAGCACTTTGATTGTCACACATAGTACCTAAAGTTGTATTCTTCTTGATGGGAATTTTTGTGTTTTTTGGAATGACAAAACACATTACATAGTCTTTAATCTCCAGTTCTCCACACCAAGTGACAGAGGGGTCACATCCAAAAGAGTGAATTTTGAAGCTTCCCAGAGAAATTGCTACTATTCAAAACGGCAGCTTGAACAGCAGCACCTTGCTCAATAGCCTCATCAGGATGGATGCCCTTGCATAACTCTTTACCTTGAAGTAGTTGCTGGACCTTTGGAATTCTAGAAGAGCCACAAGCAAAAACAATATCATGATCACTGATTATCTCCATTTTAGCATCTTCAAGACACTTCTTTAATTACTGGCTCCATACATTTGTTGAATAAATCCATATTGAGTTGCTCAAATTTAGCACGAGTAATAGTTGAGAAGAAATCAATACCCTTGTCCAGACAGTCAATGTCAATGTCAGTCTCAGACATGAATGAAAGCTTCCTCTGCATTTTCACAGGCATTTGGCAACCTCCTAGCTAAGAGCCTTGGGATTTCCAGATTTCCAGTGATGTCGACTTTATGTTTCGTCTTGAATTGCTTAACACAATAATCCACCATTCTGTTATCAAAGTCTTCCACCTCCAAGTAGGGTAAAATATGGTGCATGGCTCGGGTGTAAAAAAAGCTTAAACCGGGCAGTGGCGGAGCCAAAGCAATGAGGGGAAGGGCTCAAGCCCAACCAAGTTTTTTGGAGTTAAACAAAAAAAAAAAAAAAAAAGTAAATTATGTTTTCTTTTTTTTGATAGATGCATTTTTCTTCGGTCAAGCCCACATGACTTCCCGACCAGTCTGTATCTCCTCTTTGTTTATACATGATTACGCCTTTATTCTTCAATTCCTCAATTTATCTTCTGTTATTCCTTATAGTATTCTAATCTTCTCCTCCTTAAATCTCAAAAAAATCCAAATTTTTAGGGAAAATTTTGTTGGGTTTTCAATTTTGTCTCTAATTTTCAGAATTTTCTTATACTTTCATTGATGTTTACTTTGTTTTAAAAACTGATTAACGTCTACTTGATCTCTTACATTTTACATGGTTGTATATGAAATTTTTTTAGCCTCTGGCCAAATTTGAAGCCCACCCCATATCAAAATCCTAGATCCGCCACTGAAACCGGATGTAAAAAAAGCTTAAACAAGACAGTTCAATCCCGATTGCATGGCTCGCTTCTTCTCAGGCCATTTTCAGATGAAAATAGAACAAAAAGAAATATCAAAGAACAAAGAAATATCAAAGACTTTTTGTTTATGTTTGCTTTGCTGTGCAAGGTAAAAGACACAGTAGTTCCTTCTCCTACAACAGCTAGGAGTACTCATGACTATAGGAGTTCTCAATCAGATAACTCTCATTACTCTATCTTCTTTATCTCCTATGACTACACTCTACAAGATATGTGTTTGTTATGTAAACAATCCTTATCTTATCATCACAGCCTTAAGTCCTACGACCAAATTTTTTTTCTTCCCGATCCTCAAATGGCCTCCACCAACTCTGCTTCCGCCTCTCAAACCATCAACTCCGCCACCTCCTCCATCTCTTCACCAGTCACCACTGACCAATCACCCAACATCACCAACTACCTTTCTATTAACCTAGATCGTACCAATTATCCCTTGTGGCTCGCCCAAATTAAACCACTTCTGAATATATAGCCGAAACTTGATGATGGGCTATGTTGATGGCACTCTCTCCTGCCCTCCATGCCTTAAGACCAATGAGGCTGGTCAACTTACGGCTGAAGTAAACCCGGCGTACATAGAAACAAGGTCATCAGACATAGGACTACCTGCGAGTGCAATGTTGTCTGCAATGCTGTTGATTGTGTCAAGAAAGTCCGAGATGCTCTTAGTGCCCCTCATTGTGAGCAGCAATTCACCCCTGAGTTGGAGGATTCGGTTTTGGGACTGGGAGGCAAAACGCTTGGCCAGAGTAGACCAAGTGTAAAAGTAATTTGTGGACCTTGCAACCGTGGCCAATACAGGAGGGGTCAGTGAGTTGTTTATCCAGACTAAAACCATCTGATCTTGAGCGATCCAGGTGCGGTACGCCGAATTTACTTCATCCCCCGTAAGTTGACCAGCCTCACTGGTCTCTTAAAGCATGGAGGGCAGGAGAGAGTGCCATCAACATAGCCCATCATCAGGTTTCAGCTATATATTCAGAAGTGGTTTAATTTGGGCGAGCCACAAGGGATAATTGGTACAATCTAGTTTAAGAGAAAGGTAGTTGGTGATGTTGGGTGATTGGTCAGTGGTGACTGGTGAAGAGATGGAGGAGGTGACGGATCAACCTGGCAGTTCAACCCGCTACCCGCTACCCGCCAGTTAACCGCACGCTAATAACCCGCCCATTTCCGCCCTATTACAGTTTTACACTAACGGGTTGACAACCCGCTAACTAACAGGCGGAAACGGGTTACCTAGCGGAACCCGCCCAACCCGTTAAGAAAAAAAAAAAAACTAGATGTAAACGGTTTACAGTAAACCTAAAGAAAGTAAGAAACAAAACAGTTAGCAGTCTCTCTTTCTCTCTTCAGATCGAAACAGTCTCCCTCAAACCAGTCTCTCTCGGTCTCTCCCTCTTCAGATCGAAACTGTCTCCCTCAAACCAGTCTCTCGGTCTCTCCCTCTGGGTGTTAATAGTAGTACTACTGGGCGTTTAGCACAAGGTGGGAGTTGAAGAAGAGGCTGGAGTTTGATATGTTGAAGGAGGTGGATGCGCTTAGGAGGGCAGAGAGAGGGTGGAGGCCGAAGTGGTGAAGAAGTGGTCTGCTAGGGACTTTGTGACTCTGTTTTTCTTTGATGTTTCTTGCTTTGTGCTTGCTATTACAAGGGTTATCTTGTGCAATTAGAGTTTTGGGGATTGGATCGGGGTAGATGGGAAGCAACAGCAAAATGTTTTGTTCTGCTTTTTGTAATTTGGGGGGATTTGTATGACATGACTATTTAATGAATTTGGATTTACTGCTTGGGTAGGCCAGCAGGATGTAACTCATAA
>NC_020493.1:1746007-1747279 GCF_000184155.1 Fragaria vesca subsp. vesca | reverse complement strand
TATATATATATATATATATATATATATATATATATATATATATGCTGTGCAAGAACAATTTCTCAAGCACTCCTGCGTGCATGCTACTACTTTAGATGTGTCTGGAGCCTTTAGCTTCACCCTTGCAACCGGCACAAACCACTCTCCGATTCCACTCTTTGATACTCAACTCGCTTACTTACTTCCATGAGTTCCATCTGACCCATCATTCTGATTCCAGTCATTTATAGATTTAGGCTCATACCCTGGTAAACACTCGCTCAAAAATGTTAATATTGCCAGGGTTACCTTTAATTACTATAAGCACCACACTGTCCATACAAGTCACACCGGTATCTCGGTGCAGCCCATATATAGTTCCTTCCGTTGACGGTCACCTTCATTCCATGTCAAATGCTGCAATAACCAGGAATAATTCACCACCATTCTAAATTTTTCAGGGTTATTACTGAAGGAAATACATTTCATCGTTATTAGTAACAAAACTGCGCCACGGCCCAGGGTCACTTCTCCAATTCACCCCAAGTTTCAAACCAGGGATTGAAGTATGTGTAGGGTAATCAAAACTCTACCATATAATATAGCTTGCACTTTAAACTAAAGATTAAAAATTTCTCTCTTCATCTGGTTCTGATATGTTACTCTGGTTTTAAACTTCAAAGTATATCAGTCTCTATTCTGCTATATTAGTAAGGTTTGATTGTTCATGATTAGTTAATAGCATAAATATTAAGTTATTAACTAAAGTATAAACTATAAAGAGTATCCACTAAAGGGGCCTTAAAGGGAGCTCTTAAGTTAAGGACTAGTTGATGATCGGCTTATCCCACTTTCGATCTTTTATTCACATTTTGACCGTTCAGTTTATAGGTATTTATGAGTAGATCATTTCTGCAAATTTTCAGCCATATTGAAAATCGTTAAGACATTCATAAGTGTGATTTACCAATTATGAACTTGAACGATTCATGTTTGACAGATTATGTTCCTCCATTAATTTGATCTAGTTTGTTATCTTAACGATCACCGATATGGCTGAAAATTTATATGATTGATCTACTCATATAGACCTAAAAACTGAACGGATGAGATGCCAAAATGTGATCGAAAAATAGGTATTTTAAACCATAAACCGAAAAATCTTCGACTAATCCTCAAGGGTCCTCACTAGAAGGGTTTCATCCACTAAATAGGTATTTTAAACCATAAACCGAAAAATCTTCGACTAATCCTACAAGGGTCCTACACTAGAAGGGTTTCATCCACTAAATA
>NC_020493.1:1710045-1745015 GCF_000184155.1 Fragaria vesca subsp. vesca | reverse complement strand
GCAGGACTTTGGAGTTAAGGCAACTTCTAGCCTAGGGTTTATGCAGCAATTGTAGATCAGATTTTTACCTTTTTGTTTCCGCTTTATTCGTCATGGCACTCGATCATCTCAATTTCTTATCAAACCTGTTTTCTTATTTCCTACCTGCTAGGTTTCATGAAGACGGGCAACAATTTTATTTTCTTTCATTTTGTTGATAGGGAAAAGAATAAAAATCATATATAAATTCATAAATAATCTAAACACTACATATTTTTAACTTAGATATTTTTGAGCCTTTGGATTATATAGAGGCTTGAGATTTTATGAACTTCACGAACTTTATAACTTGCTCACTTTAGAGGAGCTGGATCCAAAAATCAAAACACTTTGATTTCCTTGCTTCTAAAATATAATGGATTTATATATATATATAAAATGGATTTCAACTAAATCGAAGATGCTGTGCAGAATGCTCTACTTGAGTTTGAGTTTTTGAGGCTGGTGTTTGAAACTCGAAGGAGGTAAATAGCATATTAGTTCTGAATAAGATCTTCCTTAATTATTATTAAGTACCGTTAATCAAAGGGTAAATAGCTCAAGTATGACGACAATTTGGTCTCAGACTCTCAGATTTGCAATTAATAATTTGATCGATTAAATGATTAATAATTAATTAACTCAGATTTATTGATTATTTTTTGAAAGTTTTGTTTACTTTGTTTAAATCATCTCCCACTTAAGAATATCCGAAGCTAGCTTTGAACTTCAGTTTGGCTGCATTATTAATATATGCAAGGTTTCAACTAGCTTTGTACTTCAATTTTTGAGTCCAAAGAAAGATCAAGGTCATTTAATTATAGACATGTACTCCTAATATGAATATATCCACCTAGTTAAAGACAGAATTGGAGATTACAATCTTCCATACCCTAATTTTATAATGGCGAAGATAAGATTGAAGAAGAATTATAATCTACATCATGCATCAGAATTACCTAAATATATGATACATCGCTTAGCAAATAAAATAACTAATAAACTTTCGTATATATAGAATAGGGGTGAACTTCTAATAAGAACCTTATAATAAAGATTAAGTTGAGACTTTCAAATGAATTGTTAGATGAATGTTCAGTTTATGTTATCAAATTCCAATACGCATGTAATTCAACCGTTTATTCAAACGTCGTCACTTGTGTCCGGTCATATTATAAAGTCTTTATTGGAAGTTCTTCCTATAGAATAGTAGAGGGGATAATGATTTTCTTCAAGAAATCTCGTATTATAAGAAAGAAAAAAATTTAAGAACAGTACATGACAAACAGTCCACTCTCAATTTTAGTGTTTCAAGTTTCAAAACAATCAAAATGGTACATGACATTTAAAAGCTGGTATACTTTTAGCACATGTTGTCAATAACACTGTTAACTCTATGTAATTTCTCATTTTTCAAATGGTGGTTTCCGGTTTTCTCCATTCTCTCTTTCTTTATATTATGTTTTTTTTTCTATTTATATACTTTTTAATCTTGGTCAGACTGTATATTCTCAAAGACTTTATTCTTTTCCCCTTAGTCTGGTTTATTTGCTTACTATTCGTTGTATTTGTAAGTTATTGGGTTCGGTTTTAATGAAAGGCTCATATTCGTAAAAAAAAAAAAAAAACGACTTTGTTGCTCGTCTCAATCTAAGTAAAACTAGGACATAGTTTTCTTACTCTAAGTTTCCTTATTCAATACCCACCGATATATATTCAAACCCTTTCTTCCATAACTTACCAAATCAAATCATCTTTCAACTTCCTTCTCTACAGTTCTACCTCGATAACCATTTTTCTGTATGCTGGGTTTGAACGGGGACGAAAAAGAGAGACAACAATACTTTTTCCTTTCTTATTTCCCTCTCCTTATTAATTATTAATTTAATTATTAATTTTAATAATTAATTACTGCTAAATTAAGGAGTGACAGACTCGAAGTTTAACGGAAAATACGTTAGATAACGGAGAATGTAACAGTTTGTACATATTTTCGGTTGATATTATAAGTTATGATTGTTTTGAAACTTGAAACACCAAAATTAGAAGTGGACTATTTGTCATGTACTATTCTTAAAATTTCCCCTATAAGAAATCGATGATACCTAGAATGAAAGCATTTCAAAATCTGTAGCCCCAAAGTTAATATAGTTACAAGGATATGGGTATGATCATATATATCATATATGAAATGGATTGATTAGTGTTGTAACGTGAACATGAGACTAACATTATCTGTACTGTATTTTAGGTGCTCTAACCTCTAATAATGGATTGGATACTTTTTCATAAAGTAATTGAGGGCATCGTCAGTTGGGATACCAAATTTTTGTCATAGTTAGACGCATTTTGCTTGTAGAAAGGGCAACAATATATGTGCATTTCTATAACCATGTTGTACCCTCGACACTGGTCACATGTATATAAATACATATATGTATGTATGTATGTATATGTGTGTTTGTTAGCTAGGTACTATGATGTAATGCCTGTTTTTTTCTGTTATGGGATCATTATTTGAGTTGTTGGGAAGCAACTCAAATTAATCTGATAATTAAGTGAATAAATAACTAGATCTATGTGTAAATTAAGAAATAAAAAAAATAAAAAAATGAGCAAGTTCTTACATGAGTTTAAGCATTCAACTATTGAAAGTAAATCCTTAACTAATATAAAACTTCATTATATATCGTGACCTTTATATGGGGGCATCTGCTTGTTCCTGATTTTGTTGAAGTAACTTACTTTTACATGTAATGCATTCGCTTAAAGAAAAAAACGTAAATTTAATAAAAAACAAAACAAGCTAAAACGAATAAAAATTATGTAAAGAAGACTCGACATAAATAGGTAATCCATAATTGTTGTATCTCAAATTACTGAAAAATGCTAAATACGAGACGAGGGTGACATTGCACCTTCCATGGCCAACCGAATAACAAATAGCATATTGCAATGGTAGCCGGCGTTGGGCATTAGCACCTAAATAAAATGCCACCTTTTGAAGAGAACATGGCGATCGCGGAAGAGAAGGCTTTAAGCAACATTTTATATATGCCATCCTACAACACAGTACGAAGCAATTAGATTTTTGGACTAGTTTGAAAGTGCAAGCTAGGCTAGATACTGTTTCTAGTGCTTTAATTTGAGACATCTTTTTAGCTTTAATAGGATAGAAATTATTTTTTGTGTTGTGGTCTTGTGGATCATGATTATATTTCATGGGACTGCCAAATGAAACAAACTTTAACCCACGACATGCATCTTCCATCACATTCCATACCAAGATGGACTCACATCCCCCACATTGCAAAAATCGTATTCAAACTTCCATGATTCAATATTTGGATATTGAATATATACATACGTGACGTCTCCAATATTTAAGTTAATATATATAATTTTTGATCTATATACTCTGCTGATTGAGAATTATTCGACACCTACTTGTAATTTTAAACACGACTAGTTAATTATCATGGTATGATTTTAAAAGTATGTATTTTATTCATTCTTATGAAAATAGTTATTCAACTGCTTGTCGTCAATTTGTTTTAGTTATTAAAGTTTTTTTGATAATATTTCTTAAAAGTGAAATTTAACAGGTAATTGTAAAAGTAAATTTTTAAAATTAGAAATTTAAAACTTTAAAAATTTTCTCTAAAGATCTAGTTGGGTGTCATTCATCCTTAGGCTACAAAAGTTTTGTATTTAGATCGATTAATATTAGCTGCTTAAGAGGCGTATTTTCTTTTTAAAAAAATTAAAAAATCTTTTATTTATTTTAAATCAAATAATTTATATATAAAAGAATAATCGTAAAACTCCAAAGTCAACATCACCTTCTACCTACACATTAGACATGGTCTCAAATTACAAAGCTACCCATCACGTTTCTACACCGGCAGCGAAGCCTCTAAAAGAAAGAGAGACCCTGCTTGGTCATTTCAATTGGACGGAAATGGAAACGTGCTGTAAAATTTGTCGCGTAGTCTAGATGTGGGTTTGTCTGTCGGGTCAGCTTTGGCTGCATACGGTTTTAAAGTTACACCCCCGTGGGACCCAAGCCATGTTGATGACGTGTCGCCCTGTGATTCTTTCCCGGTTTTATTTTTATTTTTTTTCTGTTTTTAATAGCGCTAGGAAACGTTATTCGTCAGAAGTAGCTGTCTAGAGGTCCCCACACTGTCACGACTAACGAGGACCTGACTGAAAAAATCGTAGCCGAGGATTTGAGTTTTGGCGCCTTCTCTGCATTTTCTACGAAAAGAAGACCGTGTTTGGCTCTGTACCTAGAGAAAGTACATATTTTTTTGGTCTTTTCTTTTATGCTATTTCAGTATGTCGGAGATTATAACTGAGGAATTATTGAAAAATTAATTGGAAAGTGTTCATAACAAAATACTAGCAAAGTGCCAGAATTTAACCCGATGGTCCTCATCTAGCGAAATTTGGCTAGGTTAGCAAGTTTAGAGAATGCACAATTTGCCACGATTTACGATACTAAAAAATAAATGAGAATGTATAATATATGTGGATGAACAACTCCATGACCGTATTACAACTGGTTGCTCCCACATAACTAAAACAAATATTTTTGTAGTCATGTCAGGCAAGAGTTTAGATTATCCGGCCTATTGGTATGTTTGTAATGTTGCTACTTACATTTTTTTTTGTTCAAAGTTGTAGTTTTTAATATATACTTATTGATGATGATCGTATTGATCCATGAGATAGGTGAGCTGCAAGCTAGAAAAATTAATTCTCTTTATACTAAAACTAAAAAAATAAGTAACAAATTAGACTTACTTATTCGATCGAAGATAATGTCTTATCGTACATATTTTACGTATGCATATTTGTAGTACCGATACCTAAAATCAAGCTCACATAATAGGGAGACATGCAAAAGAAATGTGCTAGTGTATTTTCTTTCTTATTTGGTAAGAACTAAGAAGTATACCTAACGTATTTTTTATCAATAGACCAAGATAAAACTACAACAAAAATTCCTATAACATCCTTATTTTTTATCTGATGTCTAGACCCACTGTATTACATATGATCATTTCTACTTTGATAACATTATATTTACAGTTGTCTTATGATTAAAAAAGAAAAGAAAAGCAAACACCTCTCATAAGTTTAGCTTACCTATGAAAAAGGTAAGATATCAAGAAGTAAAATCATTAACAAGAAATACTTCGATGGGCAATCTTCATTGGGAGAAGAATGCACCTGTTGGTGGGTCTAAATCCAACTGGATAAAGTGATTATGGAGCCTTACAAAATGTATTGCTAATGCATGTGGCCCATAGAATATTGTGGGCATTTTCTTAGTTATGAACTTGGTAGTTTCTATCACTAGAACTCTAGATGTGAAAAAGGAAAGTAGGCTAGATAAAAAATAAAAACAAACAGTTGATGCCATTATGTCAAAGTGGATTGAAGCATCTTGCCATGGCATATTTTTATGTTTATAAAATGTGGATGCTTCTTTATGGTAAATTATTTTACTATATCCCTTACTTTATTAAAATCGATACAAATTACTGAAATTAAATAAAATGCATTTTTCATTGAGAAAGAACCAATACGACAAACGATCAACCAAGAGATAAACTCTAATACCAATCCTACATAGGGTAAAGCATGCAAGAGCTAAACTGTGATACAAGCCCAACAAACTCATATTCAAAACAAACTTAATGATAAAGTCTGAAATCGATATCTTAATTTTAACCCTTAATAATAAGCTCAAAGTAGTAATCAAGTACACGTTGTTACTGTATCGATGGACCAAAAACAGTAACTTAAATTTACTTTCATCGTAGAAAATAGTATGAATAAGAAGAAAGGTCAAGCCTATACTTATATGTCCCACTTGATGGACACAAACTATGACGCTGAGTTGTTGAGTCCATGAAATAGGGGTATAGTTTGAACAACATTTGAGTTGAAGTTGATGATGACCATATTTTAATTTTTTTTTTGGGTGTGGTTGAGTTATGTCTCAAATTTATGTCACATGATTATGTGGTAGAGTCATTAACAAAACTTAATCAAGCAATATAATAATCCCCTAATGATGGTCAAACTAATCATGGCTCTAATTCATTTCATTACTTTAAACTTGTGCATTCTCATAATGAAATCATATTTCCATTAATTTAACTAATAAGGTGGGTATGGTATAGAGCCGACACACATTTTCATATAGATGCCCACATCATTAGTTTATCTTCTTCCAAACAAACCACTGTGGCAGTTTTAAGAATCTTCACACACTAGTACATCGTGCATGGCGAACCCATTTAATCGTCTCCCGAGTAATTTCCGATCTTTTGAACTAGAAGCGGAAGAAGAAGAAGCCTGCTCTGCTGCAAGAACCCTCCTCTTCTTCTTCTTCTTCTTCTTCTTCAGACCTCTCCAGATTTTTTAATCTCCTCACTTACATCTGACTGCAGCAGAAAACAAAGACACCTTCTTTAAACACAGGATGGTGTGGTCTCTTTCAGCTCTTACAAGAAAGTGAGAGATAACCAAGAACAGGGAATTACATGGAGATGTAAAAGATGAGGGCTTTAGTAATAAAAATTGAAAATTGGAATTGTGGGCTTGTTTGATTTATTTTGGGTAATTTTGATGAAGGGTTTTTGTCTGCTTTTGCCTAAACCTTCCCCCACTTTATAAATTTTTGGCAAATAAACCTCCCCACTAGATGATTTCTCATCACTTAGATGATGAGATAATGATGTGCCCAACTTCATATCAACATGCTGGACACCAAAATTGTGAAGAGAGAGAATAAGAGGGTGTGGGGTTTAGAGTTTAAACAAGAAAAAATAAGGGAAGGGACACACATTATAATTTCTTTTTCTTTTCTCTCTCTCACTCTGATAATTGATTCCAGTTGGAATTTTGTAGAAACCAACTCCAGTCCAATCAATTTTTTTGTCAGGTTCGTCTCTCTCTCTCTCTCTCTCTCTCTCTCTGTGGATGCTTCTCTTTGAGTGGCATAGAAAGAGCCAGATACAGAAAAGACTCCATTTTTCTTTTCTTCTTAATGATTTCTTCACAGGTTGCCCAAATAATTATCACAAGGGTTTGTTTCAGCATTATTGGTAGGTACCTATGTTCAGTGTTGTACCCAAGAAAAGTTGTGGCTTTGATGGGTTTGCATGATTCACAGATGCAAAGAAATGCACTTGGTGTTGAAGTTTGAAGTGGGAAAAAAACAGAGAAGGTTTTGAGGGTAAAAAGGTGTTGGACCACTTGTCTTTATTTTTCAGATTTGGTGGTCTAATTCAGTTCAAACCTCAAGTGGGTTCCATTAGATTTCACTTGTTTGTCTCAAAGCATTGATCTTTATGGGTTTGGTGTGCTCCTTCTGGTGAAAATTATCTGGGTTTTTGTAGCTTAGAGGATTAGTTAGAGTGGTGTGTGCTTTAGTAGCATGTATCTGAATTGCAGGGTGTCTGGGTTTAATGGCAGATTACCTGCTAATTTCAAGTTAAACAAGGCAATGGAGCCCTTGGATGGGCCTAATTGTGTCATATATTCAAGAAGAAAGCTTCTACTTCTTGGGATTTTAGGTTCTATTGCAGTTGTTTGGTTCTTATTGGGTTTCCATGAGGGAATTCTGGATATTAAAGAGAAGACTCCAGAGATGTGTGGAAAGAAAGCTCCAATCTTGCAGCAGCATTTCAATGTCAGCAAGAACCAGCTTCTGGCTTTAGCTTCCTTGTTCTCTGAATCAGATCAGGTGACTCTAAGCTCTTTGATTCTGCCCTTTTCCTTTTTATCTGTTTCGAAATTCCTTAAAGTTTGTAAACAATATCATAAATAAAACATGGTAGCTTCTTTCTACTGTTCTTCATGATGTTCCTGTACAAAATTGGCTTCACACCTAGATTGTGATCTTCCGGTTTTGAACTTGGCTTCCTCTTCTGGTTTTTGGAGTTCCCAATAGTTAATTGGGTTCTTACTTTTGATCAAAGGAGTTTCTATCTGTATTGGTACACTTCATTTTTCTGAAGTTTTATGTACTTCGGTATGTGCGTACATGCAGGATATAGTCTAGCCGATTCCGTAGATTATGGTAAAGTAATAATACCAAGCAATCTTCTATCAGCTTTGGTAAGGGATGGCAGAAATACCCAATTGGCACCCATCTCATCTTCCCTCCCACCTTCCTCTGTTCCTTCCTTAGAAGAGGGGATGGGGGAGGTTAAGGGTGGCTGATAGGTACCCAGCTGGGAATGTTTGCAAAATCCTAAAAATTTCCTGTATGGCATTGTGTTGTGATGCTGCAGTTCTATTCTTCTGGCAACTGTAAGAACTAAGTTGTGAATTTTGATCAATTATAATGAGATGGTGTCTCTTTAAGCAATCATATGCTAGAAGCCTCTCGAGACAAACTCGATCATAGCAACTCATTCCCCTAGATCAATTGCATATGTATCAAGCGGAATGAATTGCATAGTTACAGTAAAATGTGTTTTGAAGCTTTTACATGTTGCCTTTTTCCAGTTCATCTCACTTGTCTCTGTGTGCATTGCAGATAGAATCCCTTGAATGTACCAAAGAAACAGGACCTGGGATGCTTTTAACTGATGGCATTTCCTGTGCTCTGAAGGCAGTGTGTTCAGATGAGACAGAATTTCAAGAGCATCATAAATGGGTGGGAGAATATGTTGAAGCCGAGGACCAATGCCCGGTTCAAGAACTAAACATCCCCAGGATGCTTGACCTATCATTGCTACAAGAAAATTCATTGGCAAAAGTTCCGCAGTCTACAGTATCCACTAATAGGATTTGTCAAAAGGTAGAACTTTGACTAGGAACAATTCAGATTCCAAATTTTCCATACATTATATGCATGCTGCTATGTTATGTGAACCATGAGCAACCCCTCTTGAATCATTAAATAAGAGAACCAAAATAGTTAACCAGGTTTAATCAGTCAGTCTAGTCTGGTTTTTATACACCAGAGACAGGCTAAATATCTGTGAAGGGTGAGATAATCAACGAAGGAGGTTCTGCTCCAAATATTATTACCAGGTTAAGGGGACGGAAGACTAGAAAATAATAACAATACTGAACAAATGGAAATAGAAAACCAGAATAATGAGTCTTGGAGATATAAATGGAACCTCATGGATCCTTATGTTCTTCAATAATGATTGCATATCGTTCTTTCCTACTTGAGTCATAGGTATGGTATCTTTCATGGATCATGCATCTGATATGCATTCCAAAGTCCAAATTCATATAGTTACATATGTAAAAAACATAGATGGGGGATTGTTATCTGAGGATAATCTCCAGTACATTACATATCTTCCTAATCTGGAAAGAACAAACTAATCAGAGTTCTTTTTTGTTTGTTTTTGCTTGTGCTTTTATTAGGAAGCATTGGGATCAGGCGCAAAGGTAGAGTGCGCAAAAGAGGATTCTCATATATATTGTTGTTTGATGAAGGGATGTTCATGGGTTTTTGTTGGGATGATTTTGTGCTACCAATTATCTGGTTTTTCTTTAAAATTATGGAGGAACCAGAAACAGAAGCTGGTTCATGAGTGCTCCTGCCAAAAGAAAATGGTTCAAGAACAGTCAGTCGGTAGTAGGAAGCAGCCAGAGAAACAGCAACAACAAACTCAAAGTCCTCGAAAGGTTGCATGCACGTGGAGGAAGAAGCTCCTAATCGTATTTGTCTTCATTGGAGTTATTACGTCAATTTCGTTATTTTTCCACTTGAATGAAAGAGATTTTTTGTGGAGAGAAGAAACACTTGCCAACATGTGTGATGAACGAGCCCGAATGTTGCAAGATCAGTTCAATGTGAGCCTGAATCATGTTCATGCTTTAGCTATTCTTGTCTCCACATTTCACCATGGGAAGCATCCGTCTGCCATTGATCAGGTATGTCCCCTACCTACCCTAATGTTGTTTTTGGGTACTGGATTATATTTCTCAAGTCATCAATCATATCAATAGAATAACTCATGTCAGTGGCATCCAGATTGCTTTAATTGTGAATCAAAACCAATGTTTTGATAAAAATCCATTTACAAATAAACATTTTAGACGCGTGTTGCCAGTGCGTTATACACTCATAGAGTATAATACTGAAAGTCTTTAAGCACCGGTTCTATCTCTAGGATAGGTAAACAAGTTTTGAGCATCTCAGTAAAGAAATGTAAAGGCAAAGGGTTTTGTACACACACACACACACACACACACACACACCCACATATATTAAACAGTTGACAATACTGCACTTTTACCGAATTTCATATTGTAGTTCCATCCCTTTTTTGGTCTATATGTGGTCGATATATAAATAATTTTAGAGTAAAGGGATGGGGTGGTCAATTGTCCCATTGCCTTCACTCAGTTTATTAGCTGCTGTGTAAATGCGATTCAAGGATTTTATCGATTCAAGGATTTTATACTATAACGAAGAATTCGGAAGAATGCAAAAATGCAATCAACTTTACTCCTGTGCTCTGCTATGTGATTGTGAATGATGAATTTTTTTTTATCAACAGAAAACATTCGGTGAATACACAGAAAGAACAGCTTTTGAGAGACCACTTACTAGTGGTGTTGCTTATGCTTTAAAAGTTACTCATGCTGAGAGGGAACAATTTGAGAGGGAACATGGATGGACAATAAAGAAAATGGAAACTGATGACCAGACTCTTGTCCAAGATTTTCTTCCAGAAAGCTTGGATCCTGCCCCTATTCAAGATGAATATGCACCAGTGATATTTTCTCAAGAAACGGTCTCCCATATTGTCTCAATTGACATGATGTCAGGAAAGGTTTGCCTTTTTTTTTTTTCTCTCTGTCTCTCTCCCATTTTCATTTTAAAAAAAAATAATTGCCTGCTGTACCCCAGGGCTCTAACACTTCCATTGTCAGCTCCTATGTTCCTGTGTATGCATTTACTAAATTAAAACCGTATTGGAATGTAAAATTAGTACATCTTCACTAAATTCGAATCTGCATATGTATGTTGTATATAGTTATTGATTCTTTTGCTCTGGCACGGTTATGTGGTTTTCAAAATACACACTTTTGGATCTTGTGGACCTACTTATTGGTCAGTTCTTTTTTAGTTATAGCCAGCCTTTGAGGAGGTGTATCTACC
The DNA here is from genome assembly GCF_000184155.1 of Fragaria vesca subsp. vesca. Taxonomy (NCBI): domain Eukaryota; kingdom Viridiplantae; phylum Streptophyta; class Magnoliopsida; order Rosales; family Rosaceae; genus Fragaria; species Fragaria vesca. Next base: position 1,733,839 of record NC_020493.1, on the reverse strand, counting down.
CATAGTCCATGGTGTCATCAAACTTTTGTGTACAGAATATTTTAATAATAGCGTTTACAAACCAGTTCCTCCGAAGCCATATTCTAATTTCCATTACCATTCACGTATGCTGATGTTAAAAACTGTTGATTAAACAATGTAGGATGACCGTGAGAACATCTTGCGAGCAAGGTCAACAGGAAAGGGAGTACTGACTTCCCCTTTTAAGCTATTGAAATCCAATCACTTGGGTGTTGTTCTCACATTTGCTGTGTATAATATCGACTTGCCTCCAGATGCCACATCAGAAGAACGAATTCAAGCGACTGTGGGGTACATTTGCAACCATGTTTCTTTTTTGAACTCTTTTTTTCTTTCTTTCTTCTTATATTGCTATAATGCTTTATAATAGGTATCTAGGTGCATCTTACGATGTTCCATCTCTTGTGGAGAAGCTCCTGCACCAACTTGCGAGCAAGCAAACAATCGTTGTTAATGTTTATGATACAACTAACGCATCTTATCTGATCAACATGTATGGAACTGATGTTGTTGATACTGGGCTGTTGCACATTAGCGGCCTTGATTTTGGTGATCCACAACGCAAACATGAAATGCACTGCAGGTTAGATCTGATACATCATTAATTTTATATATCAGCCTAAATTAGTGGATTTTTTTTCCCCAGTGTAAACAGTTTCCTTTGAATTGTAGGTTTAAGCATAAACCTCCTTTTCCATGGACGGCAGTAAGTGCATCAGTTGGAGTCCTAGTAATTACCTTGCTAGTTGGTCATATATTTCATGCGGCCATAAGCCGAATAGCAAAGGTAGAGGCAGACTTTTGTGAGATGATGGAACTCAAAGTTCGCGCAGAAGCTGCAGATGTGGCCAAATCTCAGGTACAAGTTGTCCTTTTTGTCAGTTGGCTATAAAAGTTACTCCTTAAACCTATAGCCATTTGTCAACTAAAAGACATTTATGTCTGATCATGTTGCCTGACTTCTCTCTCTACTGCAGTTCCTTGCAACTGTTTCCCATGAAATCCGGACACCAATGAATGGTGTTTTAGGTAAGTGAGAAAATTCTTGTGAAATAGTTACTATTTTGCAAAAATTACAACTTTACATATTTTGATGGTTCTTCCTATCAAAATCCAGGTATGCTGCAAATGCTGATGGACACAAATCTTGATGCAAATCAACAAGATTATGCTGAGACTGCTCATGCTAGTGGAAGAGATCTTATCTCACTTATAAATGAGGTTCTTGATCAAGCCAAGATAGAATCAGGACGGCTGGAACTTGAAACTTTACCTTTTGATCTACGATCGGTGCTTGATAATGTGCTATCACTTTTCTCAGGAAAAACGAATGAAAAAGGGATTGAGGTAAAAAGAAAAAAGAAATTTCAAGTATAGCATTCTTATTTGATTCTTTCTGTTTTCTTTTATATCAGTTCTTACAAAATTATGGTTTTTGGTTTTGTTTTGTGTGAGAAAAGTTGGCTGTTTATGTCTCCAATTTGGTTCCGGAAGTTGTCATTGGAGATCCAGGACGCCTTCGGCAGATAATTACGAACTTGGTTGGGAATTGTATCAAGGTTAGATATGTTTCCTGTTGTTTGTTTGGAGATACTTCCCTTTCTACATTTCAGAAATGTTACAAGTTCATATGTTTTTATTGCCGTGCTAATTGTTTGTTTGTTTGAACTGAAGTTCACCCATGACAAAGGACATATATTTGTCTCGGTGCATCTGGCAGATGAAGTGAGGGGTCCACCTGATCTTATGGATGAAGTTCTAAGACAAGGCTTGAATTTAGTTGGAGACCACTCGAACAAAACTTATAATACATTGAGTGGCTTTCCTGTGGTTGATAGATGGAAAAGCTGGGAGCGTTTCAAAACTTTAAGCAGCACGACAGTGGAGGAACCTGATATGATAAAATTACTTGTTACAGTTGAGGATACTGGTGTAGGTATTCCATTAGATGCACAAAGTCGCATCTTCACACCTTTTATGCAGGCTGATAGTTCCACTTCTAGAACTTATGGTGGTACTGGAATTGGATTGAGCATTAGTAAACGTCTGGTAGATCTCATGTGTGGGGAGATAGGGTTTGTGAGTGAACCTGGCATTGGAAGTACCTTTTCATTTACCGGGTCATTTGAGAGAGGAAATACAAGTTCTCTAGATACGAAGTGGCCCCAGTATGAACCAGCTGTGTCAGAATTTCAAGGCCTGAGAGCACTGGTAATAGATAAGAGAATCACCCGAACTGAAGTCACAAGATATCATATGCAGAGATTGGGGATAACTGCAGATATTGCTTCCAATCTAGAATCAGCATGCTCTTATCTATCTAGTACGAGCAAGACAAGGTGAGTATTACCTTTTCAATTATGGTTTATTCTTAGATGACGTTTCATATACTTCAACAAGATAAGAAAAGAAAGAAATTCATATCCTGAAACAAATCATTCTGTAGCATTTTATTATAATGAACATGACACATTTTCTTATGCGATGGACTAAGAAAATTTTTGATTAAAAAGAAAATCAATCATCGAGCCCCTTGAAACTGTTGCAAGTTTCCTTGCTTTCCCTAGACTTTAAAATAGAGGAGCGGGAAATAAATGATGGACAAACTTTTGCTACTAACTAATTTTTCTTGACGCTTCCCTCAAAAAAGGGGTTTTATTGGTCGGAAAATTAAAAAGTAAAGAAAAAATATTTCATCTCAAGGCACATCCATCAATGATTTAAAAAAAAAATAATAATAATAAAAGAAAGAGAACCAATATTTTCTTTCAAAAGTTTGATAAAGAAGAGGGTATTTAAAAATATAACTTGAGCTTTGTGAAGATTCTACGAGCAATTATTCAACATCTGTTTGATTTTACTAATGCACTGTTAACTGTCCTGCATGCAGCCTATCCACATGTTTGGCCATGGTTCTTATCGACAAAGATGTTTGGGATAAAGAAACTGGTCTTACATTCCATCAGTCAGTTAAAGAGCATAGGCAAAATTGCAGCGTGGGGTCTCCCTTGAACTTTCCGAAGATATTTCTCCTGGCTACCTCCATTAGTGCTACTGAACGTAATGAACTAAAATCTTCTGGTCTTGTAGATAATGTATTGATGAAGCCTCTTCGGTTAAGTGTCTTAATTGCTTGCTTCCAAGAGGCCCTTGTAAGCGGTAAAAAGAGGCTTGTGAACATAAAAAAACCAACTCTTGGAAAGTTACTACAAGGCAGGAAGATTTTGGTAGTGGATGATAATGCAGTCAACAGAAGAGTGGCAGAAGGTGCTTTAAAGAAATATGGAGCAATTGTCACCTGTGTCGATAGTGGGAAGACTGCTTTAGACATGCTTAAGCCACCTCACAACTTTGACGCTTGCTTTATGGACCTCCAAATGCCAGAAATGGACGGGTAATCAATCTGCTTGTTATCTATTTTCTGATTTGTGTTTTATATTTGAATACAAAAGAATAAAAGATTACATCCTACATACTTAAGGATACTACCCTTGTTTAGTCAGCTTATAGAACCACCTGATTGCAGCCTCAGTTGGATTCATTGAGGCCAAATTCAGATTGTGATTGACTTGGCAGCACAATTTGTTGTATACTGGTTGATATGCTTAGGCATTTCTTATATGTTAGTTATATCATCATATACTATCTTGTTCATTTTCATATAAAGGAAAGATCAGGAACAAATTTAGGTGTTGTGCATATGTTGATATCAAAGTTTCCCATTCTATATTCCTCCTTTTAGAGTACTGTTTGCACTTTTAATAGTGTCTTGATTATACAGATTCGAAGCAACTCGTCGAATCCGATGTATGGAGAATGAGGTAAATGAGAAAATTGCATCTGGGGAAGCACCAATCGAGATGTTTGGCAATGTGGAATATTGGCACACACCAATATTAGCCATGACAGCTGATGTGATTCAGGCTTCAAATGAAGAGTGCAAGAAGTGTGGGATGGATGACTACGTGTCAAAGCCATTTGAAGAAGAACAATTATATACAGCAGTAGCAAAATTCTTTGAGTCTGGTTAATAGAGAGGACAACTATGAATGTGGTTTTACCGGCAGTCTAGCCATTGATCTGTTTTATTTCGGATCAATGCCCACAGTGGATCATGGGCTCTCCACTGCCATGACCTGGTCGAGAGAAAAAAAGTTCTGTCCACATTATACAGTTTCTTTGAATCTGGTAAGTATCAGTCTTCTTGGCATGCTTTGCATATAAGCATCAAATGCATGGACTCTGCATGATGGATTGTGACAATGACCTTTGTTTTATTGAAAGTCTCCCTGCTAATGTAGTGAACTTAATGTGGCTCATGCATTTCAGAATATCACCTGCACTCTTTTCTCAACTATATACAAAAAAATGCTTAATCATTCCTCATTTTGTTTTTCCAGAAGTAGTGAGCATCTGGCCACTGGCAATGCGTTGGTGTGTGTATATATAAGGGGAGGTTGGCTAGTTTATGGTCATTTGATAATGATCATCTGCAAAGCAATGAGGATAAATGATGGCAATTCCTGTACATACTCATCTTTTCTCTGTAGAGTAGTGATTTCTTTTCTTCTTTTTTCCTGTGTCCATTTAAGACAGATGTAGAAATGTAAAATTCTTGTAATGCCAATATCATCGCATTCCTTAACTTTGATGAGATGAAAAGATCTTTCATCTTCTTTGGAAAATAAATTGAATCCTTGAAGGTCGGAAGATCAGATCATCCAATCGTAACAGTTGATGATTGCTGCTTTGACATTATGAGGGATAGACTGAATAAGATGGTGTATTTAAGGAAAAACTTGTTGCAACCTTATGTCTACAGAGTACAGCAGAGTGTAACACATTTGTATACTGAAGTGAATAAAGAATTTCTTGCTCAATTGCAATTGTCACAAACCTTTTGCCTATTCCCTTTGTTTTGTTGCTCTCCTCACGAACCATTCGTGGAAAATGAATCACATTTTGTCGGCTGTGTGTACTGGGTTTGTTCTCTTCATAAACTTGTGCTGGGGTTTGTTATTAATGCTTCTACCTAAATTTTCTGAAGTATAGCAAGAGGTCTACTTAAAACTACAAAGAGAGTAAAATGTGTTGGCCACGATGAGTTGCATTACATAAATATAGAGCATGCAGTCATGCACCAGAAAGGTTCTGAATTCTTGCAGATGCATATATAGATTAAAATTCTTTGAGTTAAATTTGATCAATTTATTTGATTATATCTACTATTTAGTACATGACAGCCTATATAATGTTGTAAATTAGTAAAATCATCACTCTATGTCTGCCAAGAAAGAAACTTGAAGGTGTGGTAACTTATTAATAGAGATCAAAGAATTGAAGCACTAGTTTAACACTTCAATATAATATAGATCGGTGTCTCTGGCCATTACATTTCCATATGGATATATATAGGTCATCCAGGTTAAAGAATTTTAGATCTCTATCTCTCAAACACACTGCAATGTCTACCATTCTGATAAGGATAACGCTTGCTCTGCTCCTTCTCTCACTAGTTTCACTCAAATCAGGTAAAACTCACCATGCCCTTTTGAGTTTCATGTCCATTTGTATCAGCTAAAAGCTTCATGGAAAATTTAGGCACACTGTCTAGTATGTTAAACTTCTTCTGGCATAGTCTTTTACCGTGTGCATGTGTGTACTATCACAATATTGCAATTTACAGTGGATGCGGATTATGAGCAATGGTGTATTGCTGATGAACAAACCCCGGACGGTGAGCTGCAGGCAGCAATAGATTGGGCTTGTGGTGCAGGAGGTGCAGATTGTAGCAAGATCCAGATGAACCAACCTTGCTTTTCCCCAAACACTCTGAAAGACCATGCTTCCTATGCCTTCAACAACTACTACCAGAAGTTCAAACATAAAGGTGCATCTTGCTACTTCAAGGGAGCTGCCATGATTACAGAACTTGATCCCAGTAAGCACTAAACTCAGTTAACCTTTTGTTTTGGACAATGCATATGATCACATGGTGTTGAGTCAAGATAAGGCAATGTCCATGTGCCTAGATAGAAAATGTAGGAAATTTGGATCTGTTATACTATCGAAGCTCAAGAGTTACTAAATTTGTTCACCAAATGATGCAACAACATCTACACTTTGTATAGTATCTAATTAGCTTCGATCACAATGCATATCGGCATATTATTTGGTGAACAAATTTAGAGTTAGGATCTCTTCAATAAGATTAGGAGCAGCTTTCAACAGTTGTGATTGAGTTGGCTCATCCAGAAAACGAATCTGGGTTAGTTTTAGCTTCACAAACCAGTGGTTTACCTTTGATCACGCCAAAAAGGATATATATAAAACAAAAAGAACCATAATGTGGGATCTACTCAAACTTGTTTGCTTATGTTGTACACAACAATAACAGCACATGTACACTCACATGCATTTTCCAAAGTAGAAAAACGATTTGTTGGGCACAACCTTTTCTTTTCCAGGTTCAAAGCGAAAATGTCACCTGAAAGTTGCATAAAATTGATTTTACCTTGATGAAATTACAAGAGGGGAATTGTCTAAGATACATGGTTGGAGACAACTTGACGATTTTCGAAATGTTTGCCTGCAGGTCATGGCCCTTGCAAGTATGAATATTTTCCTTGATGTAAAGGGAATGGAAGAGGTGCCATGATCAAACTTTTGAAATAGAGAATGCTGTGATGTAAGGATCAAATCCTAATAAAGTTTGTTCTAACTAGTTGGCTGTTGCAGCAGGATAAGAAATATTGGAATTTTCTGGTGTTTACTTTTTCTTTAGAGTAAGCTTAGTGCACAACCTACTAAAAGTAAGGTTCAAATCATTCTGATCTCTCTTATTTTCTATATGCCTTCATAGGCACACAGTAAGGCTAATTTCTATGATGTTTTTGGAGAACAGAGATTACTAACACCCATTTAACACATTCAATGATTGAATCCCAAATGAAAAACATGAATGAATATATGGTGCTTCAGGAATGAACATGATGAAACTTTGGATTCTCAGAGGAAGAGCTTATGTGAAATTGTGAATTACTGATATCTTTTGTGGGCTTTTGGGGCATGATTTGTCAGGACTTTGGTTCTTCCAATTTTATTCACTAGCTGAGGCTTCCCCTCCTTTCTGGCCTTTTAGGCGATTGGGTAGGCTGAGGAGTTATCTAGTATTCTAGTTAAAACCAGTTCTGCTTTCTTTTGAGATGATAGAAGCATTTGGGTTACTGTCATCACTTTCAAAATGATAAATTGTTTCACACAACTCACTTACCTAATAATGCAGCCTGTGTGTTGTGAGTTGTGGCTGACATGTTAGCTTTTTATCTTTTTTGGACATGAAACATTGAAACTCGTCGAATCAATTCTCACTAGCAGTATGGTATACGATCATTAGTTCATGGTTGTTGACTTGTTGTTGTTGAAGAATTGGAGTCTTGTTATCATCTCGTCACATTTGTGTGGTTAGACAAAATTTAGTTTACTTTTAAGGTGTAGCTATTCACACACCATTTTTCTCTATTCATACACCTCATTTAACATTTGAAATGATGTGTGAATAGACTAAAATAGTGTGTTAATAGCAACACTCTACTTCTATTACACTAATGTCTTTTTGAAGTTACAACTATAGACCAAAAGGATTGGAGGGATTCAAAATCTAAACTTGAATATGAGTTTACATGCATGTTTCCTACTACTACAAGTTTTCATACACTCATACTGTATCGAGTTCTCTTATTTCCTCTTTCTCGGGGGAAAAAACAAAACCTATTGTCCCATTGGTAATGAGAATGTTACATTGTCCTCGTCCCAGAAGCCATGCATGACCATTAAACAAACAAGAGCTCATGAAATCGAGCAAACAATCCCAACATTTTAGGTCCAAAAACTCAGACACATAATTAATAAAGAGGGTTGTTTCCAAAAAGAAGAGGAGGAGATAGCAAGAAGGTCCTACATGTAACCCTAAATGCAGAACAAGCTCGGAGTTTGGACCCAAAATTTTTGTATTTGCAGAATAAGCATGCAAGAAAAAGAAGATGAAAACAAAACCAGAAAATGCAAAGCATGCAGGAAGAAGATGCTGCTCCTATCAATCTAGTCTCTCCCAAGTTAGAAAGCTGAAAAACATGGTCGGCGTGATGATAGGGGAAACTCACAAATGTGGTTCAAGAAGTCAAGCCCTCTCATCATTTCCTTTTGCTTCACTCATTTCATTTCCATCATTTGCTTCACTTCATGTAACTTTGGAAAGCCAAGTAGAGTTGCTTTGATGGTAACTGTGAAAAGTGAAAACATCCTAGTCTTGTATGTCTTAGTTGTGAGAGACCATGTTTCTTGTTCCATATCATGAGCCCTAGCTAAATTTGGGAGCCTCTTACCTAAGTTTTGTTAGTTAGGTGACTAATTGGTTTTGATCGTGTGTAAGCATTCGTTTCAAGTTTCCAACTAACTACCGGAGATGATAAGCTAGCTAGCTAATTATTTGGCATTTGGTCTAGACATAAGTTTTCACTTTGTCTACAAACAACAATATCATTTCATTGAAGCCACCATTATCATATAGAACGTGAGATTATGATGTATATAAATAAGCTAGCTATATGAATCGGAAACTAATAATACAGCAATTATGTTACTTAATTTTAACCCATAACAAGAATGGAGTTGGCATAACAGTACATGCCATAAGCATTTGAGATTTCCACAAACACCAATATTGGAGAAGATTAGAGGTCCTTTTAACTTGAACCTTAATCTTACTTGATTCTTCCTTGAAGTAAAATGCTACTCTGTCTCGCTGTCTTTCTCTTTTGCATGAAGAACAAACACAAAATGCCAAGGAGGGATTGATAAAGGGTGATTTGAGATAAGATAATGGGCCACTAACTACACTCATTTAGAGGGGACGAGGAAGCAACAAGATTCCCTTTTTTAACTTGGTTTCTTTTGCACATCTGATTCTACTAATTAACAAACATATTTAAGGATTTACAATCACACTCATGCTTACACTTTCATGGATTGAAGGTGTGAAATTCTCTCTTGGGGTCCCAAAATAAACACTTGTTAATGGTTAATTAACATTAATCTATGCTTCTTCTAGAATAAGAATTTTGTGACTGATTTTATGGAGTCCACATTTGTCTAGCTGTCAGATGTCATATAGTTGCATGCGCATAAAGTGATTTTCATTGATCAAAACCATAGTACTTCGTACACCCCAAAGTCCTAACAATGAGGAGCAAAGATAAGGTTTCTTCTTTGGGCAATTTCATTAAACACTCAATTTCTTACTCTCAGGTTAGATTATACTGATCCATAATTTTGTAAACTCTGGTGTTTGTTAACTGTTTAGTGTTGAATTTATGAGCATGTTTGCTCACATAACGGACAGTTTTAAATGACGGAATAACAAATGCATCTCAATCATATGTATTAAATACAAAAATATAAAATCATAATAATTTTAAACTGTGGCATTTATTTTCAGCCGTTATATATAATTGTCTCTCATATTATCTTAAGAACAGTCTCTTTAGGTGAGCATGCCTTGATTTATGAAATTCTCCGAGCAACTAGATAGATAAGTTCAACAATTAATTTTTTTCAGTTGTCATTGATGGTTGCATTATGTTTTTTAAGCAATTTATCACGTACTTTGCTTAAACCGGCATGCATTCTCTTACTTCGGAAGCCTGCTTATAGAAACGTTGAGCTCAAATAAAGATCACATATCCTTTTCAATCATACACATAGATAAGAATACTAAGATGAATTTGAAAGAATGGATTGATTGCCTTTACAGTCTTTACTAGCACTCCTAATCCCTTAGTGGGTTGAATAAAATGGCTAATATTATTGAACACCCCATCATGATATACCGTCCAAATTATTCGAGCATATATTGATATCTTTCTCAAATTAACATAAGTGCAACTTGATATTTTTGCAGATATGAATCATAGGATGAATGAATGAAATGTATACATGACGAGAAAGGCAGAGCATGTTATCAGAAGTGGAAGGCACTACTTTCCAATACGTCATCTCTCAACTTATCACTTTTACCATTATTAGGTTCTCCTCTGCTCAACCATATATGTCACTTTCCCAGATGAACCAGATCGTCACCACCCCCACCATCTGGTTCAAACCCAATGCCAAATCCCACTTCAAACCAAATGGTCCATTTCTACTCCAAGACTTTCGCTTTGGAAGTCTATGTCTAACACATTGAACTGTATATGACACTAAATCAGTTTCTTGTACCAAGTTGTTTAGGTTAGGTACCTTGAAGGATCAATGAGACAAATACATACATGTACAAAGTTTCTGAAGTACATTCAACAGACCCAACTAGAGTCTTGAACTCTTGATCATGTCAGATTGTCATGTATCATCTTCAATGAACTATGTTAATTTGATATCAAGCAACTAGTTCTAGATGCATTCCAAGTTTCCAACACATAATCAAATACTGGTCTTCAAATCAAAACAAGAAGATGTAGTATCCACAAAAGATCTTGGTTGTACTATTTTAAACATGAAAATTAAACTCATAACCTTCCCAATTAAATTAGCAAGCCAACTTTAGCTGCAAAATATGGGAAAGTTCTATCAAGTGTACAATAAACAATGTGGGCAATGGTTTATCACAAGAGCTGGTTAGGTTTGAAGTTTGAACTATCCTGTGGAGAGAACATGGTGAGTATTTTGGTAACTTCCACAAAAACCCATGTTGCAAACATATCCTAGTGGTAGTGATGTAGTTTCAAAGCAATTGCTGGGCTTTTTCTAATGGAGAATTTTTTATAGTCCCACAGGTGGATTCTCTTTCTGCTCTCTCTCTCTCTGCCTTCTATCTTACTCCCTCAGTCAGAAGGCTTCTCTGGTCTTGGCGTGGAATTCCAAACCTTGAAATTCCTCCAATAAGGTATTCTTGTCAAAACCGAGATTTGATGTTGAAGTTGGAAATTTTCTTAGACCAGGGTTCTATTATTTATGAGATTTTAAACCCTCACTGAAATTCCTCTAATTTTACACTCATGGTGGTGGTTGTGATAAACCATTCCATAAACTGGAAAGTTAGAAGTCTAAGGTGTGTTATCATATCTGATTGTTTATTTCTATAACTGGGTTTGTGATGATTCTTCATATGTCATGTATGAACTTTGTGTTCCTCTTCAGTTGATTAGCTGCTCTGTTTTCATATGTTCTTTGTTTTTTGCTGGAAAGACTCGAACTTGAAGCCTGAAAACGATGAAATTGGTTGTTGTTGCTGTTCTTTTAGGTATATAAGCTCATCATTGGCTTTAAACAAAATGGGTTTCTCATGAAATGAAAATTTGGTTTCATTGTGTGAGGCCAAAGATTAGTGCTTTTCTTGTTCTCTTATGATTTATTGGATGGAATGTGGTAATTGTTTGTTTCATCTTATAATGACGTAATCATCTGGAAGAATACGTGAGAATCCCCCAATTTGTTTTTATAATTTGATGTTTCTTAATATGAAGTGTTCTGTGCCCAAAGCTTCTTTTGGTTGTTGCAAGTGTGTGAGGTTTGGTTAGCTGAGAACATTCGATTGGTTGAAATAAATCACTTGCTTCAGGGTGCCTTTTTCTTTTTAAAATCAACCGAGGGATGATAATTTGAGGATGTCTGACCTTCATCAGTTGGGAGGTTAATAGGTGTAGGAGAAAATGTTTTAAGTTTCACAGGTCACTGCAAATAATTGAAGGAAATGAAGATCAAGAAGTAACAAAAAAAAAAAAAAAATTGCAGAGAAAATTTTAAGCTATCTTACACTAGCAGTATACAAGGTAAACTGGGAAAAGGGATTTGATCCGTCGGTGTCTCCTCTTTTGCCAGATATGAGAATTTTAATTTCGTCTTGAAGATTTGAAGTTCTGTTTACTTTCCCAAATGCGTTGGAACTTAGTTGCTTTTTATCTGTGTTATCTTGGGGTATGCTTACTCACAGATCTCCTCATTCTTTGATGCAGATTATGCTGTATTCTCGTGCTATAGTAGGCCGTGACCTCTTTGTCCCAGATATTGGTGCAACCAGTTGTCATAAAGGTACTGTTCTACCAATAGAATCCAAGGTGTTCTATATTGCTCCCATGAATACTGAATAACAATAAATAGAGAGAGAGCCAGCTTTTGGCAAGAAGAGACAAATCCTTCATTGCTGCAGCTGTTGTCCAATGCAAGCATCAAAGCAGCACAGAAGTTCAGGTATGTCGAAACGGTTGCACTATCAACCGAAGCAAGAAGTAGAAGCCTATTGCTTGCCTCCATTCCGGATCTTGGACCACCAACCAGCATACAATGAGAGCAGCCAAAGTACCCACTCCACGGCTCAGAGTTTCCATGAGAGGTACTGCACATTGGAGTCATCCTCAACAAATGGCAGCTACAACACTCTTTATACCTCCTCATCAACTGTCAGTTTCTCACCCAGCGGAAGCCCGATGTCACAGCATGAGCAAGATTCTCATTACCAGCACCATTCTCCTGATCATATGTACGGCTCTCCAATAAGTGGCTCCTGCATTACTGATGATGCAACCGACTTCAAGTACAAGCTAAAAGAACTAGAAACTGCAATGCTTGGCGATTCCAATATCTTTGACAACTATTGCAGTTCCCTTCAGAATGGGGCAAGAAATACCAGGCCAGAAGTGGACAGCTGGGGACAGATTATGGACTCAATATCTAAGAAGGATTTAAATCAAGTCCTGATCTTCTGTGCAAAAGCAGTAGCGGATAATGATCTGTTGATGGCACAATGGATGATGGATGAATTACGCCAGATGGTTTCGGTTTCTGGGGAACCAATTCAAAGGTTGGGAGCATACATGTTGGAAGGACTAGTTGCGCGTCGAGCATCCTCAGGGAGCAGCATCTGTAAAGCATTGAGATGCAAAGAACCAGCAAGTTCTGAACTCCTGTCTTACATGCATATTCTTTACGAGGTCTGTCCCTACTTCAAGTTTGGGTATATGTCTGCAAATGGAGCCATTGCGGAAGCCATGAAGGATGAAGATAAAGTCCACATCATTGATTTTCAAATTGGTCAGGGGAGTCAGTGGTTGACTTTAATCCAGGCTTTTGCAGCAAGACCTGGAGGACCACCCCATATTCGAATAACCGGGATTGATGATTCGACGTCAGCTTATGCACGAGGTGGAGGACTCAATATTGTGGGAAAGAGGCTATCTAAGCTTGCAGAGATGTTTAAGGTGCCATTTGAGTTCCATGCTGCTGCTATCTCTGGTTGTGATGTTCAGCTGGAGAATCTTGGGGTTAGACCAGGGGAGGCTTTGGCTATGAACTTTGCATTCATGCTGCATCACATGCCAGATGAGAGCGTCAGCACTCAGAATCACCGTGATCGGCTACTGAGGTTGGTTAAGAGCTTGTCTCCAAAAGTTGTGACCCTGGTTGAGCAAGAATCAAACACAAACACTGCTGCATTTTTTCCGAGGTTTGTAGAAACACTAAATTACTACACGGCTATGTTTGAGTCAATAGATGTAACTCTTCCGAGGGATCACAAGGAGAGGATCAATGTTGAGCAACATTGCTTGGCCAAGGAAGTTGTGAACATAATAGCATGCGAGGGAATTGAGAGGGTGGAAAGACATGAGCTTCTCGGGAAGTGGAGGTCGCGGTTTGCAATGGCAGGATTTACTCCATACCCTTTAAGTTCCTTGGTAAATGCAACCATCAAGACACTGCTCAAGAACTACTCAGACAAGTATAGGCTTCAAGAGAGAGATGGTGCGCTCTATCTCGGCTGGAAGAACAGAGATTTGGTTGCTTCTTGTGCATGGAAGTGCAAACCTGGCACCAATTAGTGCTTCCTTCTTGGAATGCGACAAGGCAAGCTTAGAAGTTAGAACAGAGCATGTTTTTCTCTTCTGCTTTTGAACTTTTGTTAGCTGCTAACTGCTTATAAGGGTACCATCGGCTGTGTACACTTCATAAACTGGAGCTAGCCATTCTCTTCGAGGCCATGAACCTCTGTGGTTCGACTGGTTGTGGGAGAACTGATTTCAGGCGTTTGTACATGGTTGTTGAGAAACTGGCACCCATGCTTTTTCCTTGTCCCCTTCTTTTTGGAAGGAGTTTATTTGAAAACCAATAAACAAAGTGAATTCAAATTGATTGGGTTGGTCCTTTTCAAAAAAAAATTCTCAATAACTGTCTGGGTTTTAGTCTTTCAAACTGATTCAAAATTGTATAATGGTCTAAGGGACAAGTCAAACCAACTCAGACTGGTAACAATCTCAACTAATCTGCATACGACTTAATATTTGGCATACATTTATCTTCACAAAGCCTTACAGAATTTCGAGCCAAACAGTTTACAGAATACTACTACACTAACAACCATAGCTATCTATTTAGGCACTCCTGAGTCCCCAGTCTAATGACCTACATCTCTGAGAATATTTGATCCAGATAAATAACACAATTTATGACACTGTCAAACATTAATGTCATTCCATCAAGCTCCTACCGTCCTACCCTCCAGCTAAGAGTACCTGCCTAAAGGTCATTCTCACCCAAAAGGAAAATAGAGGAAGAAAGAATAAGATAAACCCCAAGATGCAGAAGTGTCCCGGTACTTGAATGTATTATTTAGAGTCTAGATGAATCTCGACGGAGCATGGCAAGTTAACCATGAACAGGTTCTGTTTTTGGCTTTCGAATTTCTTGCTTTGATGGAATACTTCCTGACTCGCCATTCTGCAGTTTAATTGCCCTACAAACAATAGTTTCAGGGGGATCACCTTCTTCTTGGACACATGCTTTACCAATCAATTGCTCATTTAACTTTCTTTCAGGTCCCATATCAGTATCATCGACCATTTCAGAGGCAGCAGCATCAATCCTTCGTGATTTAGTTCTTGACTCAGAATCAGGTTGTTCGATTGGTTTACTTTCATGTTTTGGGCTAGTAGATGCAACATGGCTGATAGCATGCCCTTCTATTTTGGTTCCAGAGTCACCAATGTGGACTGCTGGCAACACATTTGATGCCGTACCATTAAAAGTGACAGTCCTTGAGGGGGGAACATCATGGTCATGTTGCCCCTCATACGTGGCTATAACCACTTTTGAATCATTAATCGCCCTCTCTACATGTTTCTTTACAGGACATCCAGGATTTGAGCATCTATAGTAACTCCTAAACAATGCAATGGCAAAAGCACAAAAGAGTGAGAAGAAAGCTCTAAAGAAATGGCTCATACCACAGAAATTATGGCCAACTACAGATAAACAAATTCCCTTCTCATCCTTCTCCGACAAACCCACCAAATTAGACTAAAGCATATAGAACTGTATGTGCAAGTTCAATGAAGAAAAATAATGCCTTACTGAACTAGGGACACATACCAAACATTAAAAAAAGAAAAAAGAAAAAGAAAAAAAAGTGGACCATTAAATTTATTTTACCTGGGATTTGGATTGCCTTTTACTAATTTTTGCCCATATTTGCGCCATCTGTACCCATCATTGACAATATCAACCTCACTCATAGTCTGAACAACACGCAGTTCACCAGTTGGCTTATCCACCGGAGTGGAGTTTCCATAATGTTTTTCCTTCTTCCTGTATTTTTTTTTTTCAGGGGGCAAGGGGCAATTAAACAAAGGTGAGGTGACCATAATATCATGTAGGAAAAGAAAGAAGAGGATATTCATGCATTAACATACTGTCTTTTTGGGTCTGGATCACCATCTCTCGTTCTATTAGATAAAGAGAGCACACCCTGCACAGCTTCATTCTCTGCAATATTTGAAAGCTGAAGGAGATCAACTGGCTCAGTTTTGTTGGGTGAGTTGCCATGTGCCTCCAATGGTTTATCTTCAAATACGAGGTTATCAAATTAATAGATGAACCGAATTTCTCGATGTAAAAACCAGAACCAGATATAACAAAGTAAGTTCCTCACCTTCAACACTGGTTAACAAGCGCTGTTCTGCTTTCTCTTCACCAACGGACACAGCAAAGCCAACAGCTATAGGGACATTAAGTTGAGGTTTAGGATGATCATGCTGACCAAAGTAAACTGTATCTGTTATCTGCCCATTTTGGGAGCGTTCTACTTGCCTCTTCACAGGACATTTAGGATGGGTACATCTGTAGTAACTTCGGACATATATATTTCCCCTAACAAGTTTCTGCCCATACTTTCTCCAGTTATAACCATCCTCTAATGGTTTCTCACGCACTCTAGATGAAGTGGTTCCTTCATGACCATGTTGCAAGACAACGGAACCAGTCTCAGGTGTCAGCAATGCTTTCTCAGATGTTAATGAGGAAACACTGCCTTCTTGATTGGATTGCAATGCAGTAATACCACCATCAGGCGCCTGCAATGCTGTATTAGGTATTTTAGAAAAAGCGCTTCCTTTATCATCTAATTTCAATGGACAGACCCCATTAGTAGGGGTTTGATGTGGCGACCCATGGATTGCAGTATCAATATTCTCCTTCTTCGGTGTATTATCAGATGCAACTTCATCCTTTACATCACTCTCCTTCTTCGGTGTATTATCAGATGCAACTTCATCCTTTACATCATTCTCCTTCTTTGGTGTATTATCAGATGCAACTTCATCCGTTACATCTTTCTGTGGCGAAACCATGTGACCTTGATTCTTATATCAGACACACACAAGCTTGCAGCTCAACCCACAGTTCTTTCAGTCACACAACCGGCCTTGCCTCCAAAAAAAAATGCACATACCACTCGTTGTTCAACTCTGTTTATCTAAAACAAGTAAAAAAAAAAACAGCAAGGTCAGGACTTGGTAGCCACAGAGCAATCAAAAAAGCAAAAAGAACTGAAATTGGACACTCGTACGGGTCACCATAACCATATTACATAAAAAGTTGGGCTTGTTAGTTCAAAATTGGTTGCTGCATATCTGGGCTTGTTAGTTCAAAACTGGTTGCTGCATGTTACATAAAAAGTTGTAGCAGTAGCAATATTACTAGCATTACTTTGAAATTTCACTACTTCACATACAGATACAATACTCCAGATTCCAACCTGAAAAATTAGATTTTTAATTATTTTTATAAGAAATTCAGCAAGTAAGTGAAGCAATCCTACTATAGTACTACCCAACTAGCTCTCAGTTCTAACAGTTCACTAGGGTTTAGACAACCATAACTCGCATAATTACGCTATTTTTTGACATTTTCTCAGCGACCAGACAGAGTCTGAGTCAATCAATCAAGAGCTACAATTTCAGCAAATTAATTTACCAAAAATATTAAATCCCGAGCTGCACGCAGCTTTACGTAAAAATTGTACACCCAAAAAAAATGACTGAAAGAACAATATGCGAAGCTGTAAATTGAGGAGCTGAGAGTACAAACCCTATGAATTTGGCGAAGAGGTGGGTCCGATTAAGCGGGCGGAGATGAGATCACGGCGGAGGTGGAGATTTGAGCTGACGGTCGGAATTGGGTGGAGTGAGAGAGGTGAGAGTGGAAGTCTAATCCAGAATTACGATGGGGGGAGAGAAAGAAGGGGGAGGGAGGAGAAATGGGTTGGGTGGGAGGAGGTGCAGGGAGGAATATGTGGACCTTAGTTGGTATTGTGGGAATCATTACAGTGGACCCACACCTGAGCTAGGGGTGTACAGTTTATTTTATATTTCTTTTCTTTTTCTTCAAAGTGTGATAAATATGATTAAATGTTCCTTTCTAATTAGACAGCGCTCTTAGAGCATATTTAGCGATGTTAATTATTTACAGTTAAATTTTAATCAAAATAACTAAAAATTTGTTTGATTAGTCATTTTAAGAATAGCTCATGTCAGTATTCTCTGTATCAACTAAAGTTTTGATTTATATTATTGATCAAATAAAGAAAAATAATTTAAATGTGTTTTAATATTACATAAAATGACTTAAAATGAATACATTTAATTAACATAAATTATAGAGAGCCTCATCTCGTTAGCTATATTTAGCTAGCAAGATAGCTAAAAGCAAGGTAGCTAAAAGTTAAAATAGCTAGCCACTTGCTAGTCTGCTGGAGCTGGTAAAATTGATAATAAAAAAAACTAAACTCGCTCTCTAAAATGACTAAGAAACCAATATAGAGAGTCTGCTAAAGATGCTCTTAATCTGGGGCTCTAACCACATTTGCACAAAGGGTATGGAAGCAAGACTGGCGTTCAGCCATGCGCTCGGTCCATTTATCATATCACTAGAATAATTTTGTTAATAATTTTACTGACGATTACAGGACTTCAGATCAGCCGCGGAGTACATTTTTTTGAAGCCGCCGCCGAGAACATTGGAAGGGTGGAAGTATACGGCTAAGAATATGTTAATGTACCATGCATCCTGCCGACATGGGTGAGGCTCCGTTGACGTTGGAAGAGAGGGCGGTGAGGATGAAGAGCTTGGACAAGGAGATTAGTCGCACGAATACCAGGTTTCATGGGAAGATGATGGATAGGCCGAAAGAGGAAGGGAGCTTTGAGGTGCTTTATGCTCCGGTTGTGGGGAAAACTCCGGTTATTATGGATAGAGTTTGGATGATTTGAGGAAGACTCCGAATCCGTTTTATGTGGAGTCGGAGAAGAAAGCAGACAATGGGTATAGTTTTGTACTAATTAAACTTAGAACGTTCTTAAACTTAGATTAGTACATTGTCTCTACTTAGAACGTTCTTAAACTTGGAACTTAAATTAGTACAACGTCTCTATTTCTGCGACAAACACACCCATAACAACCTTTTCTAAGTTTCAGAATCTGAAGTCAGGGCCCACATCCAATGCCCAGGCACACTGTGTCA
The DNA here is from genome assembly GCF_000184155.1 of Fragaria vesca subsp. vesca. Classification (NCBI taxonomy): domain Eukaryota; kingdom Viridiplantae; phylum Streptophyta; class Magnoliopsida; order Rosales; family Rosaceae; genus Fragaria; species Fragaria vesca. The sequence continues at coordinate 1,714,977 of NC_020493.1, read as the reverse complement.
ATCTGACCGTGGGGATAGTCTGCAAATAGCAAATGATCGTATCAAAATTTTGCACCAAGCCGTTACTTAAACAAAGTGTTAACAACAAAAATGGGTAGGTGCATTATCCAGTTTGCACAATCAGAAGAGGAAGCAAGCATGCATCTACTGGCAACATTATTTCTTAAAGAGATTACCTCCTCAACAGGAACTCCATTACGCCTGCACCACGCAACAGCGATCCTAGGGTCATAACAGTATTCAATCATGGACGTCAACGGGTATGGTCTTGGCCCCTCCTCCATTCTCCGTTTCAGCTGTCTAATTGAAAATGCTGTGCGAGCTATCTTCCACTCCGGTCTGTAACATATCAAACTCACATATAATTACAATGAACCACCATAAAAAGAGTAAAACTAAGAATATGTCAGGCAAATAAAAAGGACAAATTACAGCTCTGTCAACTCTCTCTCCTCTTCAGCATCTTTGAGTAGCTTCCCTTCTTCTGCATTGGCCAAATCTTTTTTAAGCTGCTCCAAAGTGCCCTGCAGCACAAAATAAAACCCAACTGAGAAAATCATTTTCTGTAGCACCACTATGCATCTAATTGTTTGGATTCTTGGTCTTGAATCCACATTACATCATCGCCTTCACATACAATTTTCAGGGAAGAGCACCTAAGTTCATCTATCAAGTTCCGAATAAGGACATTAATTACCTGAAGTTTATCAATCTGCCTCGCATTGTGGCGCATTACACCCATCACAGTAGTGCAAGTAGTTGCATTGCTATGAATGACAGGAGAAACCTGCAAATAAAATACCAAAAATAAAGCCACTGAGTGAAAGATGACAGTATGTCTAAATCATTACAAATTATATAATCATAAGACACTCCATCTTCACCTGATTATATGCATGTGAAAAAACTTTATTTATGTCAGAGAGATCTCCCTCTATATTTTCCTTGTTCAGCTGCCAAAACGACAAAATAATAAGGATATGTAATAATAGTAAAGCAGGAAGAGAAAGAAAGAAGTGGAGGGAAAAGAGTGCACCAGAATATGAGACCGCATAAATAACCAGACTAGAGAAGGTGTTAAAAGTCAAAATCCTCTATTGACCTTGTCAATGCTCATTTACATACAAACTAGGCCAACATCCAAATAACTTCTTTGACTAAAGTGGAAGAAAAAAAAAATCCAAACAACGCTAGGCGCCAAACAGATGGTGAAATTTTAATTATCAAGTTTGATGAAGAAGTTTTATACTGATTCTTCATTAGGCCCCAAACATCATTGGCACTGTAACTTATACCAGTAAAATCAACCCAAAATAGAATGAAAAGAAATATAGCTTAATTCCTGAGCATTACGCCATGGTATACCCAGTTCAAAGTCTGCGAGGCAACATCAACTTACCATGTTCTCCAAAGTTACAGATGTATTGTATATACAAAACACTTCAAATGTAAGGCCTGGCATCAGCTCATTTAGATGTGTATTCAATTTAGTGGTATCCAATTTGTCAAAGAGATAATCATCCTCATACTTCCCTGAAGCAAATACAAAAGGAAACCATATAATCATTGGCTTCAGCTTCAATATGTGTGCATATGTATTATGACATATGTTTGAGAGCTTCATATACTGCAAAAAACAGTTAACTCACCAGTCCGCAACTGTAGAATTGCCTTGTAAACAGGAAGCTCAACTTCAAGAGTAATTTTCGATGTTATATCCTTTATTTGGAAGACAAACTGGTTTTGTCAAGATAAAATCAGATGATATGTTAATTACTGGTTGAAAAAATAAAACGCATAAGCCACAAGGACAAGCATTTTTACCTCCAATGAGCTCGGAGGGATTGCTCTTACATTCTCTACTTTAATCGCGCAGCAACCATAAAAAACCGTTGTACCAAAATTCTGCAGGAAATAAAAGTCAAGCATGCACTACAAACTATTAATTTCTCTGAGAATAAATTGCTCCCTACGATTTGGATTGAGATTGAAGATCCCACAAATCCTGCGCAAAAAACAGGATGCTAGAAGTTGAAGTGCGAATTGCTACACATTCTTTTAAGATTATTAATTTAGATTGTATGCAAAATCTGATGTGTTTGAAGATATCTACATACAATGATTACAATCAGCTAAAGTAATGCTATAGATCAACGAACTACACCTTCTCAGTTCCAGAGCGGAGACCAACTTTATCAATCAGATAGGTGGCAACTGCTTTCTGCTGCTTTACTTCATCTTCACTTGTAAAATCCCTCGTGTATGCAGCCCTGATATTTGCTATATATTCCTGCACCCAAATGGCAATTAACAAGTTGAGAATTATTTGTATATAAAGCACAGATATGAGTGAGATTAAATCCACCACCTTCAGCATCCTTGCTTTCTCATATGTCTCCCTGTCAGTTTCCATTCCAGACACCTAAAAAACCAAAACGGAGCTTATCATTATGTTCATCAAGAAATTCAGTATTACAATTTACTAGCCCAGATATGTGGATTTCAATAAAAAGATTGAAAACTTATAATAAACCTGAAATTCAAAGAGATGGCGTTCCTTGTGAGTGGTTCGACGATCGTGGCTGTCTCGGTCGACTGAAGATGATGGTCGACTGAGTGGGATGACAGAAGTTTGCGGGAGGGACCGAGGCAGGGAAGTAGCGAAGGGATGAAAGAAGATGACAAGTTCTGAGAGAGGGAGAGAGGCCGAGGGATTAATACTGTAAAACAACGTGAGAGAGACAGAAAAGAGTGTCCTTGTATAAGAGAATGATTTACATTATAATGACATAATTAATAAATATTTATATGAATATTTATATATTTTAATATTTACAACATTTCTTATTGTTGTCCAACAATGTATAATAGTAGTTGGACAAGCTTATTGTTGTCTTGTTAAAAATCTTATTAGGTAAAAAAATCTCTTTATCACCAAACATAGTGTTAGGGTTAGAACGCGCCTCTCACGCATGGAAGAAAAACACAGAACATCTTTGTGCGATCTCTCCCTATCGAATGCCGTCGACTCTCTAGCCACTTTTCAGATCAAACCTCTTTTTTAAAAGGTACGAATTTTCTTAATTTGACCTATTTTTCTATCATAATTTCTCATTTTAACCCTTCAAATAGTTTGTATATATGAGTAGATCATCTTTACAAATTTTCAGCTAATTTGGTGATTGTTAAGGTATCGAAAATGAATTAAATCAATGAACGAACTGAAATTATTTAACATGAACCGTTCATTTTCTTAGTTCTAAATCACAATTTTAAAATGTCTTAACGATTATCAATTTGACTGAAAATTTGTAGAGATGATCTACTTATATATACCTAAAAGCGAAGATGAGTGTTCACGACGAAAGACGTCGACATCAAGGCTGAAGACTTGATGCGTCGGCATGTTGGGCCAAGCGTTTGCTTTTAGGCCTTGTTGGTGGATTTTAATTACTAGTTATTTTATTTTTAGTTTTTCTATGCAAATAAGTCTTGGTTTTGTTTGAGTAGGACGCGAAGGGTCTTGTGCTGGTCTATGCACCTTGTGTGCCTTAGCTGCTATAGGTGGGATACGCTTGTTTTGCTTGGTCAAATGTTCGCAACCTCCTAGTGGTAGGATAAAACTAAATGTTGTCGGGTTTATTCTCCGGGGGCAACATAGTATGAAAGCTGAATTATTTAACATTAGGATATGTAATTGTGAAAATGTTATTGATCTTTCCATTATATCACCACTGTGACAAAACAAATAGAGTCGTCATTTAAGTAATTACTTTTTGCTAGTTGGTGCTTGTTAAAATACAAGTATGTTGTAGAGATTTTCGATATCATTTCGGGTATTTTTAATCAGGGATTTAGGCTTCATGTCGCCATTTCTATTCGACTATTTCATTAAATGAAGGCTTGAGGTCAGCCGCACCAGCCATTTATTAAAAATAAAAAAACCTTGCCAGGTAAAAATTTTGTGGGATAAAAACAATCTTTGTCAAAGGAAAAAAGAGTGTAACGTGCATATGTTTAGGTAACATAATTTATTTATTTTTGAGAATTTTAGGTTTGATTGATTGATGCAAGCTCCAATATCATGTATTTGATAAATTACATGTATCATGTATAGTAGACCATAAGTATGAATTTGTAAAATTAATAATCTCATAGGAGCATAATTAGAATATATTGTGATATTGTGATACGAATTCAATTTTTTAGTCTTGCCGTACATAATACTCATTTAGGCAATAAGTCATTTTAACTATAATGGAATAGGTATATAAACTTCAGACTATATGATTCTATGAGTGAGCTTAATGCTTTAGTAATCATTCATGGAGCCTTTGGTAATATCAATCTTTTAAGGATTTGATTAGGCAATATGTTTATAATGACATATAAAATTTAGGGGTACGCGTTTAGTAATGTGCCTTTAACATATTCATAATAAAACAAGACAATTTGTCATAAGTCTATCGCCCATATAACAACTATATGTACACTGTACTTGTAGAGAAATTATTGTTTGGAGAATTATAATAACCCTATATCTCTATAAAGAGAGATTGTGTCATAGTGATTCAAATATAAATCCAAGTATTTAATCACGTTTTTATCAATTTCAATGGAAATGTTTATTTCCAATTTAGCCAATAATATAGTTTGTCGACAAAACGAAACATGTAATACAACCTTTGATGATATACAATACTTGCATTGCTTTACAAAGTTGTATGCTCTCTCCAGTCGTGTAAGACGAACAAATCAATTTCTGATTGCCACGAACCAAACCATGTATCTAACTTATACGTATGGAGGACCACATAAGCATGCTACATAATCACCCTATGGTGTAGAAACATTTCTCATCACATAGATATATATATATATATATATATATATATATATATATATATATATATATATATATATATACGTAGT
>NC_020493.1:1708843-1710025 GCF_000184155.1 Fragaria vesca subsp. vesca | reverse complement strand
AGTGGTCGGGAAAGCTGCTGGAGTCCGCTGGGTGGAGGCGCGCCCTTGCCGGCGCCGTATGGTGACGAACGGATGGAAATCCGCACCGTAAAAACGGTGCGGACGTCCGTAGCTGAGACGAATTGTATAATATATATATATATATATATATCCCGGGAGTGATTTTAATGAGAACCATTAAGTCGAGGACTTATTCGTTTCACTCATTTTCTGATCGCATATTCACATCTCGACAATCTAGTATACATATATATATATATATATGAGTAGATAATTTCTACAAATTTTCATTCAAATTAAAAATCGTTAAGGTATTCATAAATGTGATTTACTAATTATAAACTCGAACGGCTCATGTTTGACAGATGTTGATCGTCCATTAATTTGATTTAGTTTAATTTTTTAACGATCACCAATTTGATTAAAAATTTATAGAAATGATATACTTATATAAACCTATAAATTAAACAGTTAAGATGAAAAAATACGATCGAAAAATAAATGTAATAAACGATCAATTAAAATAGGGTATATAACACTAAACTACCATTTGAAGGTACAAATGATAAAATAGTTTTCAAATGTTCCACTTGATAAAAAGATCATCATTAAAACATGTTACATGATAAAATGGTCACCTCATAACATCTTAAATGATAAAAATGTCTATTTTTACACTTTTTACATGACCATTATACCATTCTCTCTGATATCACATGGTTTTTTTTCGTCCTCTCTCTCTCCCTCTCTCTCTCTGTCTCTCCTGCATCCAGACTAGACGTAAGGCCGAGATTTATTTGCCAATAGAGCCTGCTAGACGTGAAGTACCGGCGCGTGCAGATCGACATGGGGGTCGTCGCCATCTCTTCTCCGAGCTTCAGAGAGGTCTGCGTCTCTGAGACGGTTTCGGCTGAGGTGAAGCACTTCGAATCGGTATGTGACTGTGTTTCTTAGCTTGAACTTTTGTAGTTTTGTGTTGAGAATTAGTGGATTTGCTTGTTTCTGTTATTTTGGTTTTGTGGGATTTAGTCTTTGATTTTAATTTTGCTTGGATGTTTGTGCTTAGGGTCGGCTTGGTTTTGTGAAATTGAGTGATAAAAATTCGAACTTGGTTTGTGAATCTAATGGGGTTGGATTAGAGTCAATTGAATTGCCTCTGGTATTGGGATTTTTTGTACCATG
>NC_020493.1:1678147-1702436 GCF_000184155.1 Fragaria vesca subsp. vesca | reverse complement strand
GTCGCCGGCGGCGGTATATATGGAGTAGGTCAACAGGAACCAGCCCTAGTCGGCGTAGTTGGCAAGGTCGAGGAGTAGCGATTGGAACAATGAAGGGTTCGTCGGCTAGCGGATTTGAGAGAGAGAGAGAGAGAAGGAGATGGTGATCTGAAATGGATTTGGGATTTGGAAGAGAGTGGATTCGACGGTTTTCGTTAGTGGCATAAATCGTAATTTTCTTTATTTTTATGGGCAACGCTTTAAAGGATTTAAATAGGTGTACTGTTTTATCATCAATGAACATTTATTAACAATTTTATCATTTGTTACTTCTAAAAGTACATTTTTATCATTGGCCCATTAAAATATGAGCTTATAATATCCCATGCGCTTCACTTAATCCCCTTTCGTGAAAATCAGTCTCCGATTCCAATCCCAATTCCTCTCACAGCGAGGCAAACCCTAAAACCCCAAATTTTCCTCCTTTAATCCCAATCCCCCCAATTCCCCTCTCAATTTCAGCCCCAACCTCTCCCTCCTCCCAAACCCTAACCCCAATCCCACATCACCAACAATGCTCGGCACTCCAGGTCGCTCCCCGCGCCACCTCTCCTCCCCTTCCCCCTCCGCAATTTCCGATTACACCCTCCAAACCCCCACACCCTCCTCCTCCTCCGCCGCCGCAGCCCCCAAAAACCCCAGAAGCGCTGCCTACCCCAAGGTCCTCGACGAAGACACCTACGTGGCCGTCATCGAGCGCATCATCGAGCGCGACTTCTTCCCCGACCTCGCCAAGCTCCGCGACCGCCACGACTGGCTGGAGGCCGTCAAGACCCGCGACCCGGTCCGGATCCGAGACGCCCAGTTACAGATCATCGAGCGCCGCGGCAACAAGGTAAGCCGTTCTTCAAACCCTAGCGCCACCAAAACCCCCGGCTCCACTTTCCTCCGTAGCTGCACTCCTCTAGATGATTTCGATAACAAAACCCCCCAAACCCCCGCCGCGATTCCCGCCGCTGTTGACTCCGGCGAAGCCGCCATTGAGGACTCGTTGAGTTTGGACCAGTTTGTTAGGAGGTACACCAGTGAGGATAATGATAGCTTTTCGAAGATTCTAGAGAAGGAGAATAGGAAGAGGAAGGAGAGGTATGATTATTTGTTGGAAGGCGAAAATTCGGAGGATGTGAAGGCCATTGAGGATGTAAAGAGGGATAGGATTACGGATGGTTACGGGACTTCGGATCAGCCACCGAGTACATTGGAAGGGTGGAACTATACGGCCAAGAATCTGTTAATGTACCATCCTGCTGATAGGGGCGAGGCTCCGTTGACGTTGGAGGAGCGGTCGGTGAGGATGAAGAGCTTGGAGAAGGAGATTAATCGGACGAATACGAGGTTTCATGGGAAGATGATGGACAGGCCGAAAGAGGAAGGGAGCTTTGAGGTGCTGTATGCTCCGGTTGTGGGGGGAACCCCGGTTATTATGGATAGAGATGGGGATAAGTTGAAGAAGTATGATTTGGATGATTTGAGGAAGACTCCGAATCCGTTTTATGTGGAGTCGGAGAAGAAAGCAGACAATGGGTATAGTTTTGTGAAGACGCCGTCCCCTGCACCAGGTGTTGATGAATCCCCGTTTATAACGTGGGGTGAGATTGAAGGGACGCCTCTGAGGTTGGAGCCTGAGGACACTCCTCTTGATATTGGTGGGAGTGGAGGACCTCATTATAGGATCCCATGCCCGGCTTCAAGAGACGAGAAGGCTTACTCACTGTCAAGGGTAGCTGCACGGAAATTGAGGGAAAGAGAGAGATTGTTTCCGAAGCCACCTTTGCCATCGCCATCTAGAGCTGGCAGTGCCAGTCCAAGTGTGCGTACACTGTCTCCTGCTGCCCAGAAGTTTGTAAGGAATGCAATTGCCAAGTCTTCATCTACTGTTGATGAAACTCTTCGGGCCAGTTACAGAGGTGCAAGTCCTGGTTTGGCTACCCCTAAAGGTGGTAGGAGTGTATCAAGGTTTAGTACTATGAAATCAAGATCACCTTCTGCAAGGGAGGGCTCACCTTGGTAATTTGTAGTTCTTTTTGTTTGATGTATCATCTCAGCGATTACTCTTGTATTTGGCATAAATAAGCCTTCTGTTTTGAACTACATATGTAAAAATTCAACTGTTTTTCCTTTTATTGACAAGGAGTTCATTGTCTGGTTTAAGCCGTTTAACAGGGAAGAGTTGCTCTGTTGCTACTCCATAATTCACTACTTGTTTCACACAAGATCCTTATATCAGTTGTTGCATTCCTACCTGATTCTGAACTTATGTTGTTATTTGCTTTCATACACTTCTCTATTTTGCACCATGAATTACAAGTTGTAGTGGATGTAGTTCCACAATCTCTGCCCTAGGATCTCTGCATTGAATTCAGCAGTATTGTTGGCTTTTAACTTCTTCTTTTTTATTCGTTGATATAGATTGGTCTGCCATTGAATCTTTGGCTACTTAAAGTGGATTGGTTGATGGGATAGCCATAACTGGCTGGGATTCATTTAGGTGCATATAAAAAGTAGTTGCATCTGTCCAGGGAGCTCATTTTAGTGATATCAACTTTTTTTTGTCAGTGTATATATTCAGAGCACAACATAACCTTACCATCAAATAGGAAATTAGTTCTAGAAATTGGTAGTCAATGTTTAAATCATGTACTTGCATGAACTGGAAATTGAAGATTGCATCTCCTACTCGTGTGTCCAAGTCTTTTACAGGTTTACTAAAGTATAGATTCTTTTCACATGCTTCCTCACTGGTTGCTTTTAAGGTCAATTACCTGGAAAGACTTAGATGTGATTTTTAGACATTAAGGCCTGTATTGAAGCCACTAAACTCTAAGCCTTTGTTGAGGTGCTTTCTTTGCCCCAACAGTAGAATAGGAATGCCCTTCATTGAGAAAATTTATGTTTCATCCTGGCATGTTTTCAAGTTGATCTTTTAGGTTCTGGTCTACAATGAGCTTGCCTCCAGTTGTCCCTATCTACAAATAATTCGGATCTGTGCTATCCCCATCTGCATTCAGTAAATCTGGACTTGGATCCTCTGCTATGATCTGTATGACTTTATTATTATTATTATTTATTTATTTATTTAATTTTTTTTTTTTGGGGAAAAATCTGCTTTCATATCAGCTGTGTTTGTTAGTATTACAGAGAAAGAAACCCCTGCCATTGAGATACAAGATCATAGTCATGTGTTTCACAAGGTCATAAAAAAGAGGAGTGGTGTATCTAGGGAGTTGCAGATCTTTGTTTTTGACACGGGTAGCATATGAAGTTGAGGCTCATTAATTGAAGCACTTGGCCATGGACCAATCTCAAATAATCTTGAACCTTCCAACTGCAAACTGCTGTATATTGGTTGACACTTGACGCTTCCATAATCTTCACAGTACAATTGCCATTTGATTCAACGCCTTCCTAACTAAGGAATAAGATATTGTTTGGAATCCCACTGGAACCTACTTGCAGTGCGTCTTTACTTAGCAACATGATTAATAAGAAGAATAATTCAAATGGCCAAGCCGTGAAAGAGAAGCGTAATCACCAGAACATGAATGAAAGTATGAAACAATGGATTCCTCTATATTGTTTACTTTGACAAAACTTACTGAATCGTCATGCTTAGAAAATGGATCAAGGAAAACAAAGAAAAACGACCCACAAACAAAACCAACACTCAATTGGCAAGATCAAAGGAACCCATAGCTCTGTCTCTTCATCTTTCGAACAACCATTTTGAAGGACAGTTTCCTGCTAGCATTGGGAAACTGGTAAGAGTACGAACTTGTCAGGAGACACCTAGCTCGATTGTAAGCTGCATTTCCCGGGGCGTATCCGTATCCGTATTCATTCGGGATACGTAGCTCCTATGTGCAAACAAACAACCTTACACTTGGAATGAAGTCAGCAAATGTTGACGGCGTCGTTTTTGACGAGACTGACCGCCGTGGTTCCTATAAATAGCGCCCTTGTTTATTCTCCATTTTCGTCTCCCAATCAAACACAAATTCTCGTTTGGGCAAAAATCGATTACGTTCCAAGAGTTTTGGACTCGCGTTTACTAACTCAGGTACTCTCTCTCTCTCTCTCTCTCACCTTAATTCATTCACATTCTGCTGTTGTAAGCTCCTCAATTTTCCGACATAATCTCAATCTCGTAGTACTCAAACGTATGCTTAGCTTAGTTCTTTAGCTGAATTCTGCTTCTGGGCGTCTCTAATTCCGTGTTTTTCGACGTTTAATCGCAGAAAGTTTTGAAATTTACTGTCTATCTGTTACTCATGATGCTCAAGATTCAATTTTTATTATCACATTTTGTGTCTCCTGCTTTTTTCAATTTCACAGAGAATTTTTGTTTTTAGGTTCTAGTAATAGTATTGAATCAATGATTTGTTGGAAAATTTAGGGTTGAATGTTGTCAATGTTAGCTTTTAACTGGTTTTTGTACACGGTTGCAGATTGATTTTTGGAGATGGCAGTGAAGGATACTAGTACTTTTGATCCAGAATCCGAGACGTATGTGGAGGTTGATCCGACTGGGCGGTTTGGGAGGTATGATGTGCTGCTTGGTCAGGGTGCTGTGAAGAAGGTCTATAGGGCGTTTGATCAGCAGCAAGGTACTGAGGTGGCGTGGAATAAGGTGCGGTTGAGGAACTTCAGTGATGATCCAATGCTGTTGAATCATCTTTACGCGGAGGTTAAGCTACTGAGCGAGTTGGAGAACAAGTACATTATTGAGTGTTACAGTGTTTGGAAGGATGTGGAGCGTCACGCTTTGAATTTTGTTACGGAGGTGTGCAATTCTGGGAATTTGAGGGACTACAGGAAGAAGCATAGGCGTGTGAATATTAAGGCTTTGAAGAAGTGGTCAAAGCAGGTGCTTGAGGGATTGGAGTACCTCCATACACATGAGCCGTGCATTATTCACAGAGATCTCAATTGCAGCAACATTTTTGTCAATGGGAATAACGGACAGGTAAAAGTAGATCATACGAATTTTACAAGTGCATTGGAGTGTGGAAATCAATGTTCTATTCCTGAACTAGGCTAGAATTTGGTTAGCAATTGAAGTAGTTTTACTTAACTGGTCACTCCCCTAATGCTTGATGGTGTTTCAATTGTTTGGTTGCATCAGTTGCATGTAACATGACAAGCACTAGGTTATAAGTTAGAGGAGCAGTGGCAGAGCTATATAGGGGCCTAAGGTGATCCTGGTCCCCCCAAGCCTCGATATACTATACTTTCTAGAAATTTACTTTTGCAATCCTAGCTCTGCCATGAACTTCAGGGTTATTACTTAGGCTTCGTTTTCTCAGATGAAAAATGAATTGGGGAATAATGAGGTAGAATTCTGTATGTTTGGTTGACAGACTATTGCATCTTAACATTGAAAACTATCATTCCTATATCAGTATGTTTACATTCTGCACAGCATCGTTATAATTGATTGTAACTTAGGGTCTTTGATATTCATTCCAATAACTTTGGGTCTTTGATATTCATTCCAATATGTAGTCCCTTTGCTTGTTTTGACTAGAGAGTTCAACCTCTAATGTAAGCAATAGAACAATATATCCAAATCACTTTTGGCTTACCATGCATATGTTTATGACCCTCTAACCATGATGATTTTCATTTACAGGTGAAGCTCGGTGATCTGGGATTTGCAGCAATACTGGGGAGGAGCCATAAAGCACATACTGTTCTAGGGACACCCGAGTTTATGGCACCTGAGCTCTACGAGGAGGATTACAATGAGATGGTGGACATATACTCGTTTGGGATGTGCTTGCTGGAGATGGTAACAAGGGAGATACCATACGGTGAATGCGACTCTGTTGTCAAGATATACAGGAAGGTCTCAGCTGGTATAAGGCCTGACTCCCTAGCCAAGGTGGCTGATCCAGAGGTGAAGGCATTTATAGAGAAATCCTTAGGCCAGCCAAGGGCAAGACCTTCAGCCTCTGAGCTACTGAGAGACCCCTTCTTTTCTGAAGTTGTCGCTGAAGAGCCTGATCCAACCTCTTGATGGCTTTTTGAAACTTCTGGTGTTTTGAGACAAAAAAATGCTTGGGATGTGGGGCTTATCTCTCATTTCTGAACTAGCAGATGAGGTTTTTCTATTCTGACTATATGCCTGTCCTTCTCTCTAGGCTGAGGTAAATGATGGTAGTATTGCAAACATTAATTGTTAACCCCCTGTAGTTGCATTTCACTAAAATTGAATCTATTTATTTCTGTAGAGGTTTATTTCACAAATTTTTTATAAACTTTGAAGCCAAAAGTACTTTAGTGTTAGAGCAAAACCAGTGACTCCCATGTTACTTCCCACATGAATTTATCACATCACTTTAATACTTTCTGGGTGAGAAAAAAGCAGCAATCCCTTGACAGATAAAAAACAAAATATATTTCTGCAACTTTAAAGGAATGTATTGCTTGAGCCAAAAGGAATATAGCTGTACTTTCTTTTGTTTTTGTTTTCCATATCTGTCCTTCAGTCCTTGACAATTTGCTGTCTGCTGAGAATATACAATTATACATATAACATTACATTATCCTGGTATACATCATTACATAATTTACATTGTTAACATTCGTAGGAACTGTGAGACGTAGTCTGCTCCCTTTCCAGTCTATTTACCGGTCTTTCATGGTTCTTGAAGATTGTAGGGGTAATTTTGTGTTGGATCGCAGATTGGGGAAATTGAAAGTTTCATTTCTGGGAATCGAATTTTACCACTCGATAATCATATAATTGCAAAGATTAAGAACAGATGCTAAAGATTAAATGAAGTATTACATTGTTGTTGGCTCAATGAAACTACTTAAGCTTTCAAGATTAGGTTATGGTTTAACAAATTGATGTATAGAATGAAGTATAAACTTGCAAGGGGTACACACTAAGCAAAAGTCGTTATTGGGATTGAAGTTGTTGGGAGAATGCAAGCAATGCCCCTTCATCCAAAGCACCACAAAATTACTTATAAAAAAAAAAGCACCACAAAATTAAGTAAACGTGCCGTCTTGGGTGTTTGTGTTGCTACACATCATTTGTAAACTCCAAGCTTCACCCTCACTCCATCTTCCCCCTTTGTCATATTCTAGGTTTTTTCCCTCAAGTCTCAACTACTAGTTTACTAGTTTACATGTCTCAATCTTCCTTTTCTATTTCCCAACACATCCTTTTTGCAGATCTCCATCTCCAATTAAGTAGACTATTCATAGGGACTGGTTCAAGGAGCTCCCTGGTTCAATGCCATTTGTTATATGAATCTTCTAGTCTACTAAAAGCTTAAACCCCATATCATCAATAAGGCCTTTATTTTTTTGGAGCCACTAAAATTGGACAATAGCCGTCCAATGTAATTAACCGTTTCATCTAAGGCATATCTTGTTCACCGAAATTATCGACTATGTATGTAACAATATTCACTAAAACTATACATGCTAACAATATAACATGTTAGATTGTCTGAGAAGAGAACATTTCTGAACGTTTATGAAAGAAAATACATAAGAACCGAATTGATGGTGTACTTTTCTAATTCAATGGACAAAATGAATCAGGATTTCCAATCAATTTTTGATGGTAAACATGCTGTGGTCCAACACATGCATAAGCACAAGACTTGTAAAGCAAGCAACACACATTGAAGGGAGTGGAAAAATTACCATGCTCTACTATTGTAGTGACCCAAGTCTCATCATTCGAGAACGTTTTTGAAGCCTTAAAATTTGGATGTTGATCAGTGTTTCACTCGTGTGCATTTGACTTTGACCAGAAAAAAACTAAGCTGTACGAATGTATTTGTGAACAAAATTTCCAAAAACCACCTCTTTTTCATCAGTCTTTCCTGGCTTTGTATTTTCTTCGTTTCCTTCAGACAAGTTTAGAGCATTTTGTGGCAACTGGTAGACAGAAGGCATTATATTATATAGTAGTACTTGTTTGTGCTTGAGGATTTAAATCAACTCCCCATTGCTTTCTGAAGTCTGAAGTTTCAGTTCCTGTAAGTTTCAGTCTCTGGAGCAGTTTATCAGCTCTGGAAATGGAAGTTGCAAGCCCACTAAAAGATAGTAGTCCTTTAGCATCAAGTCCTTTCTCTTCTCCAAACGTTGGAGCCTTGCTCAAGATTAAGATCATTTCATGGTAAGATGGTTATCTTACTTTCACGGAGCATTGTTTATGGTATGCAAGATGTTTTTACTGATGTGGGGTTCTTTTTTCAGGACTCAAGAGACTGGTTTGCCTGTTTCTGTTAGTGTTCGAGTTGGCGGTAAGACCTTTAACCTTCACAAGGTAAGAAAATGAATCTTAAGAGGTTGTAGATGGTTCTTATGTTTTCAACTTCTAAACTGTCCTATTTAGACTGTCTTTTGCATTTTTGTGATTTTTCAGTACCCAATATTTTCAAAAAGTGGTTATTTCAAGAAAAGGCTGAATGAATCAGCTGAGGTTGAGCTACCACCAGACTTCCCAGGAGGGCCAGAAACCTTTGAGATGATTGCATTGTTCATCTATGGCTCCTCCACATTGATTGACCCTTTCAATGTGGTAGCCCTGAGATGTGCAGCTGAGTTTCTTGAAATGACAGAAGAATACTCTTCTGGCAACCTCTGTGAGCGCTTTGATCTGTACTTAAACCAAGTAGTCATGCAGAGTTGGAATGACACCCTAATAGTACTCCAGAAGTGCCAAACTTTGCTTCCATGGTCTGAAGACTTGTTAATCGTGAGCCGCTGCATTGAGTGCCTAGCATTCATGGCTTGTATGGAGATTCTTGATCCGGAGAGAAGGCGTGACACACCGGTACTCACATTGGACACATTGTGCATCCGAAATTGGAGCTGTGAAATGGGAAAGGAGATTATGAGTCAGGACCTTTGGATCAAAGATCTCATTGCTCTACCATTTGGATTCTTTAAGAGGATAATAGGGTCCTTGAGAAGACAAGGTATGAAAGAAAAGTATTTGACTCCCATTATTGTTTTATATGCTAACAAATGGGTACTTTCAAAAAAGACAATCCAATTTTGGGAAAACTCTGGTCACAAAATTGGGGATGATCATAAAGTTTCAGTTATCCTTCAAGGTGTTCTTGATTTGCTTCCCAAGGGGGAGAAGGCTTGTCGAGCAATCCCCGTCGGGTTTTACTTTGCAATTCTCTCTACATCCCTTGAAGAAGGTCTGAGAGGTGATAGCAAGGCAAAGTTGCAAGAGCAGATTGTATCTCAACTACACTATGCCCAACTGGAAGACTTTATCTTTCCAAAAAGTGGAACTGAGTCAATATCTTCTAGCATAGAGCTGGCTACAATGGAGAGCATAATTTCAACATATGTATCAGCTAATTTGGATAAGGATCATAGCCTTTCAGCAGGGAACTCAATTGTTGCAGAATTGTGGGATGCATATCTTACTCACATAGCTACTGATACCAACATGCAGCCTAAAAGATTCATGGAACTCGTCGAAAGATTACCTATATCCTACAGACACTGTCATGACAAACTCTACAGGGCAATGAACACCTTCTTGCAGGTAAACATTACCATTGGACCTTCATATCTTCTTAAAATTACTCTAAACCTATTGGTGACATTTTATTTTTTTTGTTCAGGCACACCCAACTGTCTGCCAAGAAGAGAAGTGGGCAGTGTGCAAGTACCTTAGCTGCCAAAAACTGTCACAAGAGGCGTGCATTGATGCTGTTCAAAATGAGTTGATGCCGCTGCGTTTGATTGTTCAAGCACTTTTTGTGCAGCAGCTCAGCACACACCAAGCTTTCAAAGAATGCTCGGATTCGTTCCGATATGTACACTGTGGAGAGTTTTCTGGGAGTCTCTCAAGCTCTAGGTGCCCAAACTCTAAAAGCCAGAATCTTGGGGATAGTCCTAGTACATATACAGATGGAGCAGAGCCAGCTAGCAGCAAACCCTTGAGCTTTTTGCTACAAAAGGACCTGGTCAATCAGAGACCTGAGCTGTCAAGGAAAGAATATGAGTCAACAAGCTTCAGAATTCAGAATCTTGAACAAGAGCTCATGACACTGAAGCGAAGCCTTCAATGGCAGAGCATTTCGAAGAAACAAGAACCAGTTTCAACCACAGTACCAAGCATGAAGCCATATAATAAGGAAAGCAGATCGATGAGCAAAAAGGGCAAACCACTTGTACATGCAACGGGTTGCATTGGCTCTGTGAATTTTGCTTCTCAAAGAAGGTATGCAAGTCAACTACTGAAGGTCTTTCGCAGAATTTCCTTGTTTGGAAGCAGAAAACTAAAGAGAAAGCCAGGTTCTAGAGCAGCGTAATACTCATCAGCATAATCTGTGTATGGAAATTAGAACCAGCAATGATCATACACATGGTGACAATAATTTCTTATGCCAAATTTTCTTGGAAAATGTTTACTTGTACGCATGCTTTTAGCCAAGAATACTTAAACCATACTTACATGTTCAAATGTTCAGCATGTATTGTTGTTGAATAACATCAGGGATAAAAATGGTTTAGAGAACTAAGAGATACTGATATTTCTAACAAATGATTTGAATCCTAGCTCAAACTCAACTACTGTAGATGTTTTCGGAAAGGAACTTCTTGTATTGACATAAAGAGGAGATACATCAGAGTTCATGACTACAGTCCAAGCCAAGGAAACCATTTAAGGTTCAGACTTCCCAATTCCCATGTTTGAACTTCAAACTACTACTGCAGGCAATCAGCTACTTTTGCCTCTTATAATACATAGCAGATTAGTAGACCTTAAGAAATAGATAATAGGTAGTGAAAACAGCAACTGCTGTTTTCTAAAAGATTGGAGCTACTTCTGAAATGGTGCCACTCTTAAATTTATGAGACTCCACAACAGTTCTTGCAGCTTTGATAAGAACTTGTCCGTTGACATAGTGTTGGCGACAAACAGGCATGTAGACATCAGCCCCACCAATCAGTTCAGTCTTTGTCTCCTCAGTCTTCCTCAGGGTAAAGAAAGCTCGTTTGCCACACATTTCACATCGAGCTGTCAGCTTGGTCACTGTATCAGCAAGAGGCACTACATCAAGCACCGAGCCAAAGCTCCTCCTGTCAATAAGATCAGATACACCATTACAACCAACTTGAGCACTCTAACATAACAAACACAGTGATTAGCAACACAACCAAACACAATATGTTACTCCTAAACAAAAATATCACCTCAAGTAATCACCATCCAAGCCTGCAACAATCACAGTCTTCCCATCATGATCAGCAGCCGTGCAGCAGAAATCATATAGATCTTCGAAAAACTGAGCCTCGTCAATACCAATAACATCAAGCTGCAAACAAACATCAACAACAACAACACAATCAGATCCTCTAATACACCAAATCAAATACACAACCTTCAATTTCCCAAAATCTTCAGTACCCATGAGTTCATGACCACCCATAACATCACCACAAACATAATTCCTTCAGTAACTAAACAATTTCCTTAGACCCATTTCCCAGAACATGTACCACATCATCCAAAACCATCAAAAACCCAAAACCCATATCAACATCATATAGTGAAATTTCTTCGAAAAAATTAGAACTTCACTAAAACCCAAGAAAACCCAGCTCAAAAAACTACCTTATCATAAGCATCTCCTCCAAATTTGAGCCTAAACGAGGACAGATCCGGCAAAGCCCAGCACGGAAACTTGGCCCCATCATGAGTCACAACCGAATCAACAGCATATCTATTATCCTTGCTCGATTTTATCATCACCACATTTCTGAAATTGAAAACAATTCGAGTCAAAGTTCAAAACTTCAAACTACTCGTCTTTTTCGCAAAGATTCAAACTTTACCTGCCGCTGGCGCCCTCGGACTTGATCCGGCGGAGGAGAGCGGTGGTCTTGCCGGCGAACATGGGACCCATGATGACGTGGACCTCGCCGGAGGGGATGGAAGGTTTGAAGGAAGCCATGGGTTTGGGATTAGAGTGAGAAGAGGGGTTTGAAATTAGGGAAGAGAAGGAAAGAGGAGATGGGAAGTGAAGGGATTTCATGGGTGGGAATAAATAGAGAAGGAGGAGAAGGGGGTTTTTGAGTTTGAAAGGGTTGGAGGGAACTTGAAATTTTTGGGTTTTGGAGGTAAAGTTAGATTGCTCAGTACACTTCTTCAAATTTCAGTCTTGAATTTAAATTGTTCGGCACACTTCTTAAATTCCCGCATATTCAGCATTTTATTTATTTTCTTTCTATTTTTCGAAGATTTTTAGAAATGAATAATTTGTCCTAAAAATGTAGGTTTTGTTTTCGATTTAATGTTTATAAAAAGTTAAAACACATGTGAGTAGAGATAAAATTAAAGTTACTATAAGTGGAAATAATAAGTGTAGATTATGAAATAGGGAATACGAATTTCAATCCTCAAAATATATATGGGATTAAATGGACTGGCAAACGGGCTATATGATCACGCTTAATTCGCCTAAGTTTATAATTGAAACTTAATATTTCGTTTATGTGCCTGAAAAGACTAATTGACCAAGAAGTGACAATAAGCTATAAAATTAGTTTTCCTTACAAATGAATACGATGATGTATATTCATAGTCAAGGATTGTTGGCTGACTTGGCTGTATTTATTTTCTGATTTACACAAATAGCAGTTCAATTGTATCTTCTCCTAGCTCTTAAAAGGAGAATAAGTCTCTTGGTATAAACTCGTTGTTAGACCGAAAAGTAAACAGCAAGTAATTAGACCAGATTCACCAGAAGATGATTTGGATGATTAAAATGAAAGGTGATCGATCGGATGAAGGGGACAGTGCAACAGAAGGGCATGCATATATATTCCTCTTTGGACTACAAAAACTAATTATAAGCTGCATGTGAAAGCATGATGCCTCCTAATTTCGATCGATCTTGCTCCTCCATGATCATGATGAGCACATGCACACCAACTAGTGGTTATAGACTTCCAGCCCAGCTAGCTAGCTGCACAGACCAACAATATATATATGAGCATATATACTTATATATATGCATGGATCGATCTAATCCCCTCACCTAAACCATTACATCAAAGATCTGGATAAGATGATGAGGACCAGACTCACCTAGCTAGCTCGATCACCCTTGTAACTTGTAACAAATGGGATGGTGTAAGTGTAACTGGTGTTTGTGTAAAAATTGGGCAAAGGTTAATAGAGTACGTATATACGTGGGACAAATGCAGAAATGTAAGAAGATGGCAAACTAATAAACAAATGTGGGTGAGAAGTTGCTCAAGGCTGACGGTTTCTACTACGCCAGCTACCTTAGCCAAAGAGTGTGGGAAGAACAAAACCCCTCTCTTTTCGTGGAGGGCACGATTCATGTTAATCACCTAGCTTCCATGAATCATGCATCCACAAATTACCAGATTTATTAGAGCTAGAGTTTGGATGGAAAAAGTCGGATCGGATACGCGATGTAGCGTCGATCTCCGGCCGGTAACGGGGAACTGCATGTAGTAGTGGTATTTATCGACATGCCCTAAATGCCATCCTAACTTACAAAAAAGAATGGACGATCGTATCATATCGTATGCATATCTAGCTTGTTTATATATGTTGTTTTTGTTTAACCATCCGTTCATTATTTTCTCGTCTTCATCAATTTCAGTTGTTGAAAGTGTTGTTGGATATGCCAGTCATAGATGGTGAACTGATGACAGTAACGTTAATTACTTAAATGATAAACAATGTTGGTCGTATTTCGGATGATGAACCCAATGGTGTACGTGCGTTGTGTCTGCAAATGTCGTACATCTATATAAAAACGCAAATATGTATTTGAAGCGTTCAACTGCAAGTAATCTAGTTATGAATGTATGGTTGGGTGTGTTCCCACCCTATGTTTGAATCTTAAAGCTGTCAAAATGATCAAGCATTGTGTTATAATGCATAGTTAGAACGATTCACATGCGTCGACACATCATTAACTTCTAAGCCTAGGTTTGAACCCTTAAATTGTCAAATAGTCGGATGGTATCCCAAGACCGGGTATATGGTTGGCTTCATATATATGGTGTTGATATAAACATGGTTATGGTGAATGATGTCGATGGGTGAATTATTTGATTGACACTTAATAACCAGTAACTTCGTGATTTTTGGTGTGAGCTAAACCTTGACATTTTCTTTTTGGCGGGGATGTGGATCAGGTGTTTAGACCAAGAGTACTAGGGAGTTGCAACTTAATTACGAGATGTAGGCCCCTAAATGAGAATTAATATTTTTATTTTTTTTGAAACATTGACAGTAAGCCTTTCATACCAACAAAATAGAATGGCAATTACAAGACATGGCTGCCCGGAAGGGCAACGATAATTGAAGTCATGCAAGGAAACCCTAGGGCTACCTAAATAAAACTATCATGGAGTTCAAACCAAAAAATAACAATACCATCAGAAATAAAACAAAACAAAACCTACTAATTTATTCCAAAAACCAGGACCAACCTACGCAGAGGAGGTACCCTCAGCTCTTCCATCATCACCACTGTAGAAGCATGTGGCTTCTCAGGCTACATATTTCCTTCGAGTGCCAGCATACACTTCAATGGTTCATGAACCCTCTTCCTTTGCTTCAATGCATTTGCATTAGCTTTAATCTGCACCTTCCATTCGGGAATCACGACCTCCCTAGGTTTATTGCACAAACCCACCGGACGACCAACTTTCCTCTTTTTCGAAGGAGAAACCACAAGAGAACTTGCAAAGTTAAGGAGTGACAGTTTCAACACCGGTCCAAGGTCCGCCGAGACAGCCTTCATCACTCCCAATATTGGACCCTTGACATGCTTTCCAAGGTCTATGCACACCAACACAGAAGCATCTCGCTTCTTCCCAGTAATCATTGGCGTGATCTCCATCACTGTCTTGCTTGTAGGTACCGTCGCTGCCAGCGAAAGAGCCAGTTGGTTAAACACCAGAGGTGTAATACTCAGTTAAATTTTGTTAAATATTTATATATGTGTGTAAGTCTCGGATATTTTATTGAGTTAATTGTTGTTATTTTGATGAATTATATGTCGGTCGATATTGGTGATTGTGACTGACTCTGTGTTACATTTCATGTAACCTTAAATTATCTGGTAAGTTAAAATGAGGTTTGTCGGAAGATATTTTTAAGGTTCTGATATATTTTACTTTTGATTTTGAAGTTTGGAATCTATGAAAATTCTTTTTAAATAAAGGCAATAATTATGGTGTGACATGGACCATTCAAATTGGACAATGTTTCATTTGGGCCGTCAATATGCTAAGTAATGGAAAATATATGTATATTTGTATATATGGAATTGAAGGTCGGTGGGAAAGCAACCGACATAAGAAATAAAAAAGAAAATGAAAGAAAGAAGGAGGGAAGCTTCTAGGGGGCTCTCTTCCCCTCTAGAACTCTCACAGTCTCTCTCTATCTCTGGGGCTTTCTCCGATTTTCTTTTGGTCTCTGAGAAGGAGAATGGGGAGGTTTTTGGGGGAGAGACCAACTTTAAAGGGAACCGGAACCCTCCACTCTTCTCTTTCCGGAGGACACCGATATGCCTAATATCTCTTGAGTTTTCTAGAGAGCAAGGGAAGAGTTTGGGAACACCTGATTCTCTGCTCGCCGACCCCAAATCAAGACTCAACCTGTGATTTTTTCGTGGGGGACGCATCAGTCTCTTTCACCTCGACTTGATGTTGCCGGATTTCTGGTGGTACGGTTCGATTTACGGTAGAGCGTGGAGAAGAGAGGCGACTCAGAGAGACGAGAGAGGACCTGAAGCCATAGCCTAGAGGACTTTCCTCTTAATCCGACCAATAAATATGATGGGACCATCGACGTTTGAACCTTTCTCCTTGTTGTAACACGTATATAGAGATGGATTGGGTTATCTGGGTTGAAATCTACTGTTGAGTTTTTGGGTGACGTCAATCGGTTTCTAGAGATGATGAGTACAAAAGTAAGTTGTCGATTTACATAAGTATAATTCCTGAAGGTAAGTTTTGAAATTTAAATTGAAGTTCTTTGCTATGACAATTGATGAAATTGGTTGTATTCCTTGAATTAAATCTGGTTCATGTGTTAAACGGTAAACCATATGAAATCTTGGGATTAGTAATTGAGTTATGAGTTTCTATTCGGTTCAAAACTCGAATTTCTTTTATCAATTTTTGGGTCAGGGTGTTACAAGAGGACCGACATTGAAGCTCATCGACATCAGGATAGGGTTTGGATTTGGAGTTGGGAAATGGTTCCCAATAGAACTAGAAACCCTAGGGTTAGGGTTTTAGTGCAGTCTCGAATCTAGACTCCCACTACGGCACTATCGCCGCACAAGCTCGTTGCCAACAAGTCTGGTGGCCCTAAACAACCTCCCACCAGATGCTTTAGCATCCCAAAATTCGACAGAAACCATGCACACGCTCATATTTAAATGTAAGCAAAACTGAAGTTAGATCAGTACCTTCGTCGAAATCAAACCTCATAAGGGGATAAGCCTGCTTCACCAGCGAGGTAAGGGCGTGTTCAATCCGGACTCAAGCTCGAGCGCCTGACATCATATTGGGGTGGTCATGGTTGAGGATCTTGCCGAACGTTACTCCAACCATATATAGCCCCTCCTTTGTGAACAGATATGGTGGCAACCCGAAGACCTCGATCCAAATCGGTATGGTTCGGATTGATACCTCAGCCGCGACTGAGCGTCCTTCATAATAAGCCAGCGCAAACATGGTTTTGCCACCATTGTCCTCCCTCCACAATCTGTTTTTGTTCCACCGCCCTCGTGAATTGTAGCACATATCAATCTTCTTGTACTCTAATAAGTAGACGACTCTTCAGATCCCAAAGTGAAGCCATCGTGACCATAAAGGCCTTTGGGATCACCTTGTTCTTGGAAAAGAGAAGGCGCCCCACTGCATACGTGTTTCTTAAGAACGTCACTGCACCGACGACACCGAAAGAGACATGGCCGCTCTCCGAGATGGCCAGCATTGGCGCCAATCGGGAAACCTCGTCAACCATGGTAGTCGATTAAGAGAGATGCCAAAAGATCTATAACCCTAGAGAGAATCCTAGAGCAAGAGAAACTTTTCTGTGTAACAGTACTAAAATAAAAATCTTGATCTGCTTTTCTGTTTCATGACTTTCTTTTTCTTGGTTCTTTAGCTTTTTTTTTTTTATCAAATAAACAATTATTATGCAACAAAAAGTTTATTGTGAGTTGCACTTGCAACCTCTCAATCACTTATAAGGATAGACTCATGCCACTGGATCAAACGACACTAGACAGTTCTTTAACTATTTTAGATAATATAAATGATATCATATCTTCTTTCTCGAGAGCAACATAAGGTTGAAACCTGCCTTGATTGGCGGTGATGGCTATGTAATTTACTTGTGGCTTGGTAGAGAGATACCCTAGTTATATAGCAGATATGGCTATGTGACTTGGATTTGAAAGGCGGCAATGTCTCTCTTCCTTCTCCCCTTCTTAGTGGTGACAACGACTAATTTCGATGGGAACCATAACTTTTGGTTGGATCAAAGTTTGACTTCTAGGTAGACATACTTAATTTGTTCCAGTACATATTTGATCAGATGGTCCCTATCGACTTCTCTCCTGGTCAAGGGCAACAAGCTTGTGGGTGAACCGATCTCTCCTTTAGCAAAGCTTGTAACCGGTTTGCACTTGTTTTGTGACGTCAGTAATGAATTTCTCTCTGCCTTGCCGAATGTGCACCTAATTTTATCTTCCCGAAATCCACCCATCATGGGTTTCAATGATGAGGGTTGAGATAAAGATGGACGTGTTTGACAACAACGGGTCATGGTGTTGAAGGTGAGTGTTGGAGGCGATATACTGAATGACAACAAAACTAAGGTCAGGTTTGTCATAATTATGCTGATAATGGCGACAAAGGTAAGGCTGGTAGCAGCGATTGTGTAGGGTATGGAGAGGGAGGATCTAGAGAGGGATGATTTATGAAATTTTTTGGACTATCTCAGCGAGAGCTCACTGTTCCCAAACCCTAACCATCTAGGTTTGGAGATCCACCCATGGCGTCTGATGCCATCACTAAGCAGATCTCTTACTACCTCTCCTTGCCTTTATGTAGCAAGCTATCAACGTCAATTCTTTTCGACTGGTTTCCAAACAGAGGTTCTCTTTCTCTTGGGTTCCCTTTCCATAACCCCGCACCAAATAAAATTTAGAAGAAATCCTTTATCATCACCAACTTCTCATGCTTGAGTTGTTATTGGCTTTCAAGGCATGAAGGTACGTTTATGCGTGTTGACAAATGTCAGGATATGTGGGATCTGGGTTAGAGTAGAGTATTCGGCGTTCGGGTATGGCACTTAGGAGTTTTGCTTGGGCGGTGAAGAAAGGCGACGACAGAAAGGAATGGCCAAGATGATTTTGGCTTGTCGGATATGAGGTGGAGGAAAGTGAAAACAATTGAAGTTGTTTTGCACTGGGGTCTAGACATGGTTCTGCTATGGCTGAAACCTGGCTTTGCCAGACCATAAGTTTTGTTGTCGTCGAGCGCTTACATAGTGGTGAAATCATGACGGCTGACGGAGCAAAGATGCTCACGGTCCTGATGCCAAGACATAATGAGAGGTCTTTGGAAGGGCAAATTAGTTTTGAACATATCGATTGGCGGGCTTCCCGTAGCCTGCAAGTTTGGGCTATTACGTGGACTAACATGTTATTGGGCTTGACCCGTGGGCTAAAATCTGGCTTTGCCATACCATAAGTTTTTTTGTCATCGTCTAGCGCTCGCACAGTGGTGGAATCCTGACGACTGGAGGAGCAAAGATGTTCACGGGTCTGATGGCAAGACATACTGGGAGGCCCAAACCTCTTTGAAAGGCCAAATGAGTTTGAACATACTTATTGGTGGGCTTCCAGCAGCTTGCAAGTTTGAGTTATTGCGTGAACCAACATGTTATTGGGCTTGACCCCTGGGCTAAAATCTAGCATAGTCAAACCATCAGTTTTTTTGCTGTCGTTGAGCGCTCGCACAATGGTGGAATCATGACGATAAGCGGAGCAAAGACTTGATGGCAAGACATATTGGGAGGCCCAAACCTCTTTGGAAGGCCAAATTAGTTTTAAGACTCAATTTGCTTTGAATATACCGAGTGATTGGTGGGCTTCCAATAGCCTGCAAGTTTGGGGTATTGCGTGGACCAACAAGTTATTGGGCTCGACCCTCTAGTAACGAGTTAGGAAGGGGAGGGTGGGAGGGTTGGGTTAGAACCTAATTCAAATTCCCATAAAAAGGAATTATGGTACTCAAGTTGAAAACATGTAACCTGAAGCATAGCTGAAGTTACGGCTAGAAAACATGTAGATTAATTCGGTACATATAGTGGATGTCTTTATATGGAAGTCAATTAGGTTAGAGTTTAATCCAAGTTGCACCAATATTTATCCACAATTAAGAAAAGAACTATTGCCTTTTACATTTCTCTAAAAGATAAGTCAAGTCATTGTACTTTAATCGTAACAAATAAATAAGTTTAGATAATACTCGTGATACTTTTCTCTTTCTTTGCTCAAGATTTGTCCATTGGCTATTTTTTATGATACCATTCTCTTTGATAAAGCAAAATTAGGGTTAAACCTCTAAATGAGATGGATGCTACTAATTAACTACCAAGTCTTGTTTGTTTGTTTGGCCAAGGATGGTACTAGCTCTACTCATATCCTTTTCTTTTATTGATTTTAATGGCACCACTAAAACTGAAATAATGAATCATAACTTGATCACATGCATTCTACATTCTACACACCAAAACTAAATAAAAAAGCGATGGAATCAAGGGCTAAGCTGGTTTCAAATTTCATGCAGCCTCATGTGATACATGACACCCTATACGCGGCGGCTACAATGGTGATGCTTTCCATCCGGTGTAAAAGCGACAGGGGAGGGGGGGGGGGGGGGGGGGGGGGGGAATGAAGGTCCAGTAAATCTTCCCATTTGATCAGATCAGAGAAAACCCACATTTTTCATTGCCAAAATCTCTCTGATTTCTCTATTTTTGGGGCATTTTTCAAGTTTGCTCAAATTCAACCCACTTTCTACAAAATCCCAAAAGGTTAAAAATAGGAAATATATAAAGGAGGGGTGAAAATCTTCGTCTTCCTGATTTTACAGAGAGTTGCCTCCTATATATTCCTTCCAGACCTCCCAAAACACCTTATCTTTCTCTCTCTACAAATTCCTGTCTCTCCCTCTAGAAATACACATTCTTTTTTCTTTTTGTATATTTTTTTTTTTATAATCTCCTACCCATCTGTTTGGTAACTGAATTTGCATTTGGTAATCAAATAAACACCATTGAAAGAACAAATAAAAAAGGTTGGAGGGGGCAATATATAGAGAGGAGGTTTGAGCATGCCCTCTGTTCTTATTCCTACACTGCCTCCTCTCAGATCTTAGTTTCCTTTCAAGATTTCGCATCTGGGTTTTCCTTTAACCGGTTCGTATTTCTTGGATTCTTGATTTGTTTATTTCTTTCTAATTGTGTGTAGATTTAGATCCTGCTCAACTTTTCTGATTGATATTGTTTCTGGGTTTTCTTGTTTGTACTTAATTCAGGGTGCAGTGTTTGATCGGTGAAGGATCGGATGCTTCGTAATTGAATCCAGGATTGCTCTGTTTCTTGAATCGGATTACAATCTGTGTTTGTAATACTTCATATTAAGGTAGTGTTCTTTCTAGCTTGATTGGTTTGATATGTATCAATCCGCATTTGACTTCAGCTAGCTACCAGATTGGATTGGATATTTGTCTGCATTGATTGTTTTGAATTCATCAGAAAGTTTTGTGTTTGTGACTGAGTTTTGTTGGATCAATGATTAAATAATAAAGATGGGGTCTTTATTTGAATTGGTTGTAAGGTTTTGATAAAGTTTGCAACTTTTGTTTGAGTTGGAGTCGAGTTTTGGTTGGCATTCGTGAATTTTGCTGACTTTGAATTTGTGCGGCTTGTATTGCAGAGAAAATGCAATCCGACAGTGGTAAATTGTTTATTGGTGGCATATCTTGGGACACAAATGAAGATCGTCTGAAAGAGTATTTTAGTACCTTTGGGGAGGTGGTAGAAGCAGTGATCATGAAGGATCGAACTACAGGCCGTGCTCGTGGTTTTGGTTTTGTAGTTTTTGCTGACCCTACCATTGCGGACACTGTCATAATGGAGAAGCACAACATTGACGGAAGGATGGTAATCAAAACGACGTTCTTTAGATTTATGAATGAATGTAGTTTTATCATTCAGTTGTGGTTTTATGTTCACAGAAATGAATGCCTGATTAAACATTTTTGTCTGAAGCACTCCAAATGTGAAGGATAGTACAATGTTTTATAGGAGTTAGGGTCTGATATTAATATTTCAGTTTCTTTTCTTGAAAGTAGGATTGGTAAATGCATTACTGTATTCATGGAAGCTGAATAGTTAATCCCAGATCTTATGTTATTTGATCTCTGTTCTCAGGTTGAGGCTAAAAAAGCTGTCCCTAGGGATGACCAGAACATTTTGAGTAGAAGCACTGTGAGCATCCAAGGTTCTCCAGGTCCAGGCCGAACAAGAAAGATTTTTGTTGGAGGTTTAGCATCCACTGTCACAGAGGGTGACTTCAAGAGTTACTTTGAACAGTTTGGGACAATCACAGATGTTGTAGTGATGTATGATCATAACACGCAGAGGCCTAGAGGCTTTGGTTTCATCACTTATGACTCAGAGGAAGCAGTGGATAAGGTTTTGCTTAAGACTTTTCATGAACTGAATGGGAAGATGGTTGAAGTCAAGCGTGCAGTTCCTAAAGAGTTATCACCTGGACCCAGTCGCAGCCCACTTGGAGGATATAACTATGGTCTGAGCAGGGTCAACAGCTTCCTTAATGGCTATACTCAGGGATATACTCCAAGTACAGTTGGAGGCTATGGTCTTGGTAGATTTAGTCCAGTTTCTGGTGGTCGAAGTGGGTTTCCTCCATTTGGTTCAGGTTATGGAGTGGGAATGAACTTTGAGCCTGGTCTGAACCCAGGTTTTGGAGGAAGTGCAAATTATAATAGTAATGTCAGCTATGGGCGTGGAGTGAGCCCTTATTATATCAATAATTCAAATAGGTTTAGCAGTCCCATTGGATATGATGGTGGTAATGGAGGAAACTCATCCTTTTTCAGCTCCATGACACGGAGTTTGTGGGGGAATGGGGAGCTCAATACAAATTCTTCAAATTCCAATGCTTACATGGGTTCAGGAAGTGGCAGCATTGGTGGAAGCACATTTGGCAATACTGGAGTTAACTGGCGGTCTTCGGCAATTTCACCTCAAGGTGGAGGAAATAATGTTTCTAACAATAGTGCGAATCTTGGTTATGGAGCCGGTGACAACAGTTACGGTTTGGGAGCGGGAGGGTATGGAAGGAACAGTGGTACAGCCCCTGCGTCATCGTTTGCTGCATCAAATGGTGGGTTTGATGGAGCCTTCAATGACTTTTACAGTAGTGGTTCAGTTTATGGAGATCCCACTTGGCGATCATCAAATTCCGAGCGAGATGGTCCCGGACCCTTTGGTTATGGACTTGGCAGTGCAGCTTCTGACGTTTCAGCTAAAAGCTCTCCTGGTTATGTTGGTGGATATAGTGTTAATAAGAGACAGTCAAATACAGGTAATAGCAACGTAACTGCCTAATATCTCACTCAACATTCTGTGCTTTCATTGTCTAGTTGAAAAATATAGATAGTTCATAGTTATATTTTCCATAGAAATCTTTTTAGTTTCTGAAATGGTTAGTGTTGAAAATTTAAATTTGTGTAGAATAATCTGGATCCATTTCACACTATTTCTTTCCTCTATTGTGCTGAAGTCACAAGAAAAAAAAGCACAGAATTTAAAATAGTTTGAAGAAAGGAAAGGAATGTTGATGTAAAATGGGTGTGGATTTCACTTCCCCCATCTTACACTGATGATTTGTGAGATAGTCCAAACCTTTCCTTGAAGTCGCTTGCTGTGCAGTGTCTCTGCTCTGCATCACAAGCATGAGGAAATGCTGCATCTAAGTAATAGTTCATGTTAATATTTTATACTCAGTTTTTAATCCATGAAGTTTACTACTATACCATTGGATGTTTAATTTCACAAGTCCTAGTACACAAGTTTTTTGGGTTGTGGTTCTTGTTAACTGTAACAAGAAAAGTATTGTTAAATTCTTGTGTGCTATATAAGTTGTTGATCAGTGTAACTGGATCAGGGGTTATATTGCACATTCTGAAGTTTGTGCTCATCTAATTATTTAAGCCTAAATTTATCAAGTGTTCAAACGGTCACATTGACCGGAACGTGTTTTTGATGTTATATTGGTATAGATTAGATTGTCACATGACATTGATAGAGTTTAGATTGTTGCACAACCACTTAGATGGTTATTTACCACATGCATTGTCCACACTTCTATGAATGTTGAATTTCTTACCACATGGATGGTGGCTTTTAGCTTTTTTTACATCTTTTATAGAGAACTCTTTCACAACCAGTTCCTTGTTTTAAAAGACGTATACATCATATGGTAGGTTCCTTTAATTGTTTTGAGCTCAACCCTGTTATAGTAGAAGATTGAGTCGAGCTTAGTTCAGTTTAATCAAGAGATCTAACATTAATGAGCTTATTGATGAATGAAGAAACAGTGGGACTTTGTCATAAAATAAAACGACTTCGAGTGTGTATTGGTGCAATCATTTGATTCGACACTTTAAGGTGTTAAGGAAGTTGCAGCTGGGCAGTGGTCTTCTTGTCTGGTTGACTCGTTGAACCATGTTCATGTAGTCACTAAGTGTTAATGGGGAAATATGGTGTCTCTTGTGTTCACAGAGTTTTTTTGTGCTCCTTGGTTTCTGATAGGAAGATTTCACATTTTTGACCAAATGTTTTTTATTTGACTCTTTGTGATAGGAAGATTTGTACATATTTTCTCTTATAAAAGTTGTTTTTGTATATGCAACTGTTATATCTAGCAATATATATATATATATATAACCTTTCTCAGGTGCGGACGTCCGCACTGTAAAACGGTGCGGATTTCCGTTCGTTCGCCACCGTATGGCGCCGCGCCAGGGCGCGCCTCCACCCAAGCGGACTCCAGCAGCTTCCCCGACCACTTTCCATCCCCGGCGACTCCGTCGAATTCTAGTTTTCCAGCGAGATCGACTTTATTTGAAGTTTTGGGTGATCTCG
>NC_020493.1:1647562-1678127 GCF_000184155.1 Fragaria vesca subsp. vesca | reverse complement strand
ATATATATACGGAAACGATGTGGAGCACACTTCCGTAGTGCGCATGAAGCTCCGTTCGCCACCCTCCGACGACGGCGCACCTCCACCCCAGCAGCGTCCCCGATCACTTTCCCTCCCCCGCGAGGCCGCCGAATTCCAGTTTCCGGCGAGATCGACTTTATTTGAAGTTTTGGGTGATCTCGGCGGACTCGCCGGGGAGGGAAAGTGATCGGGGACGCTGCTGGAGTCCGCTGGGGTGGAGGCGCGCCGTCATCGGTGGCTAACGGAGCTCCGTGCGCACGTGCGCTTCATATCCGGCCTCTATATATGTACATATTATTTTCTTTTTCATAGAATCACAGCATATGCTTTCGAGGGAGCCCAGTGAGGACCCTTAAGTTGAGGACTTTTCGGCTTATCTCACCTTTCGATCTTATATCCACATCTTGACCGTTTAGTTTGTAGGTATTTATGAGTAGATCATTTCTCCAAATTTTCAGCTATATTGAAAATTGTTAAGGCATTCGTAAGTATGATTTATCAATTATGAACTTGAACGGTTCATATTTGACAGATTTGGTTCGTCCATTAATTTGATCTAGTTTGTTATCTTAACGAACACCAATTTGGCTGAAAATTTGTAGAAATAATCTACTCATATAAACCTAAAAACTGAACGGATGAGATGTCAAAATGTGATAATGGGTTTTTTTAAACCATAAACCGAAAAGTCCTCAACTTAAGAGTCCTCACTAGAAGGGCTCCCATGCTTTTGAAAGCCAGAAATTGTTTTTTTGGTTCTCCCTTCTAGAATAGTTTTAGTAGTAAATTGTTCTTTGGTTTTCATTATTTCATCCTGACAGTGCATGTTTAACCGGAAGCTTTGTTTGTGTACTTTTTAGACATACACACAATAGAATACACAAGACACATACAGTTATAATCAATGGTGAATTTAAGTTGATTGCTGTCTAACACGATTCACCAATATTTATCTCTTTCTAATTCACTTGAGGAATATAATGAGAGAAACTTAGAAATATAAGAATTCCAAAACAAAAACTAGTGATTCTGTCAGCCAAGTGTATTGTTTGATTGTTACAGCGGGTTTCTTTCTGTGCATTTTCTCACATATGATACATTTCGCCAAAATTGGAACTGTGGCTCATTATTCAATGTTTTCAACTGGGCCTTGATTAATGTGTTAGTTTAAATTATAACTGAAAATGTGTTGCTCACTGGATTAATTGTCAATATGGTGACTTAAAAACTCCTTTCCTTTTTCTTTCAGGAATTGCTGCCTAGGATCATCATTTCTGATATCACGATATTGTAGGTGAAGATAATCTGGTGAAGCAGGTGAATTGTGAATTTTGCACACCACCCTCATTCATATAGCTCAGATAAGAGAAATTTGGTTAGTAAGAGCTAACTGGAGTTGCCCGTTTGAAGAATTAAAATTAGAGTAGAAGTTAAAATGGATTTTGTGTCAATGCTTGAGTTTTGAGTTATCATTTTAGGTTTTTTATTTTATTTTTTCGTTTTGGTCTTTGAGTGAGATGTAAAATCAGATTGCCGGATATAGTCAGAAGTGTATCATGCATCTCCGGTGAGGCAGCGATACCAAAAAGGAAAAAAAAGAAAAGAAAAAAAAACAAGAAATAGACTGATATATATCTTTTTTCCTTAGATTTTTATCTGTAACATCTCTGGCAAAGCTGTGTCCTAGTCAGGGAATGCTTTTTAAAATTCTTTTCTCCCATCAATCTGGTTTGTTCTTTGTACCTGAGAATACTGTTGATTTATTAGTGTGAAACATTCAAGGGTTTACCCATCTAGGGACCCCTAATAAGTAATGCATATTCTGATTCTTAGTCTTTGAGGATTCTGTATGCAACATTTTAATCTTTTCTTTCTGTTTCGGCTTTTCTTTGGTGAGATAGTATGTAACTATGTATATAAAGCCTTTTTTCCTTGCACCGAAGGGGTGCTGGCATTCATACTAGTCGTCTTACTGATAATATCGCTGTGCTAATGGCCGGTGATAATTAGTGTTTAAGGTTCTTGTTGACACTGTCACATCCTCACTAGAAATAGATTAGAAACATCAAGTTCTTAGCTTCTTTCGGTAAACATGTCTAAAGACTCGTAGCTTATTCACTTATTCTAGAAATCAGCAGTTCTCAAATGAAGAGAGAAAGAAGGTTAGTCCGCACTTCCTTTTCAGTAGGTTTAGTATTAATCAGTTAGTAGCTACATCTTTTCTCGAGACGACTTGAATTTCACTGGAATGAAGTCATAGAGCACTTATTTCTCTGTCCAACAAGTGTTTGATTCTTGCTTTCTTCTTTGGGGAGGCTTTAATTCGACGGACCAACGAACGTAAATAAATGCATATCTGTTCATTCTGTAAGTAGAATCATGTCCACCATCCACCAATTCCTCAGAGGATAACAGTGAGGGCAACAGTACTCTTTTTCCCCATCAAGAATATGTCTAACTGGATACTGGCCAGGCAAATTAAGAACATGAGTTGAACTATAATGAAAGCACTACAAATGGAAGCTATGATCCAACTTTGAAAGCCTTTTCTTGTATGATAGTGAACTCTTAAAGACAGACCAAAATTCCTGCTACTCTCATTTGCTCCTTTTTTGCTTTATATCATTCCCTAATGGGAATAGTGGAGATGCCTGGAGACTCGAATACAACAGGCAAAAAGTTCAAAGTAGAATTGAGACATTTAGAACTTTGTAGACTTTTACGTAGAGCTGGTGGTGCCTAATCTATTTCAACCTTTACGAGCTGCAGTAAATATATATTCAAGATGCAAATTTCCTTGATTTAAACTGGCTTAGCATGCAAAAGGGTTCTGCTAGTTTGGTAAAGAGAATGTGAATCTGTAATAAAATGAGAAAATTGGTTTGGTTTCTTAAAGTCCAAGCTTTACCGGTTATCCAAATAATAACATCACTTGTATAGTAGCTGGGACAGTTGAAGACCATGGCGAAAGTTCTGACTTCTCTTTATTACCCAAGCCAGAAACAATTAGTTAGTAAACTGACTTACAGAATGAACTGATGATATGCATCTCTTTACAGAATGAACTGATATAGTTTTGTTAGTTCATATTCTATCAACAAAGTCAAGATGGCCGAGTTGGTCTAAGGCGCCAGTTTCAGGTACTGGTCCGAAAGGGCATGGGTTCGAATCCCATTCTTGACATTTATTTATTTTTTTGCTAGTTTTTCTTGTTACACAGTGTGTTTTTGTTTTGTTATTTTTTGTTGTTATACAGGTTTTTGTCAATTTGACATCAAATTTTTTTGTGTTTTTGTTTTGCTATTTTCTCTTGTTATATAGTTTTTTTTGTCAATTTGGCATCAAAAATTCATCTACATTGTTCTATAATTAATCTATTTTCCTGTAGGAACAACATCATTGTCAATTTGCCATCAAGTCCATCAAGTCATCATTATAGGAGCAAAGAATTGGAAAAGTACTAATTCAGAACAAAACATAATTAATACATATTTGCTTTTGAATCATCACAAGCCCTACACAAAGCATGAAAGATGCAAACCAAAACTTCAGTTCCTTTGAACACAGCAAGGTCCCAAATAAAAGGTTCTGAAATCCTATATTTCCCTAAACCATACTGTAGCCAAGAAAGTAACTATATATAAGTGTATCAACTGTAGATGTTTCCACTGCCTTTATCAGACCCTCCAATCAAACCTTCCCTCCTCAGCTTCTCCTCCTTAGATTTCCTACAGAACACCACCCAAGAATTCACCTCCAATGCTATGCAAACACCAATCAATGTTGAAAGCCCCAAACAATAAACCAACTTAGCATACGACCTTTCTGCTCCCATCACCTCAAAACCCTGAAACACATTCACAACCCCAAGCACCACACAAGCATACCCTACAAAATGGTGGTAAGACTTCCAGTACTTCCTGAACTTGTTCGTCGTCTTCGGCCGGAACAATAACGCCAGAGTCTGAAGCCCTCCCAAGCAGAATGCAGCAAACCCTAGCTTCCTGTGCAGACTATATTGTACCCCAGGTGACATATCACCAAGCCTGACCCCAATAGCAAACCCTATAGTCCCTAACACAAAACCAAAGAGCTGAATCGCAGCGTGGACGTAGAACCACGTAGGACCAAGTGATTGGACGTGTCGAAGGTAGCGAGCTGTGACTGCTCCGATGGGTAACATTATCCCCCAAGAAACAGCATTGATGATGCCATGGGCTGATCGGAGGGTCAGAATGTTGGTGTGGCGTGTGGCGGTTGAGCCTGACCTGACGTCAAAGGTTGTTATGGAGGAGAGGTCGTTGGGGTTAGTTGGGTGTACGGTTGGGGAGTAGCCTTGGACATAGAGCCCGCGGTTCCACACGTGGTTGAGCTTTGTCTTGTTTGTTGCAAGCTTCAATGTAGCGTAGATTTGGACGGCTGCGCCGTCGTGGACGGTGGCTAATTTTCCGCCGTATAGGGTGGCGGAGGAGGAGATGAGGTGGATGTCGAGAGGGCGGGAGAGGAGAGGGGTACGTTGGAGTTTGACTGTTGGGTCTATGATGTAAGGTAGTAGGACTATTTGGCCTGTGTTAGGATCAGGGAAGGCGATTAGGGCACGAGTACCTGTCATTTCGGCTGAGGTAGGGTTGATGCCCCACCCTACCCAGCCGGAAGGCGATATGAAGGCTCCCAAGAAGACGAGGTCTAGGGTTGAGTTGTGGGAATGGTATGTCCATGCTATGGAGGCTTGTTGGGTTGGGAGAGTGATACATTTTTCAAAGGTTTTAGTGGGTGTGGAGGTGGTACAATGGGCACAAAATGTGACATTGGGGAGGGAAAAGAGAAAGAAGAGGCAGAAGAGGAAGAGCATATTGATGGTTGGAAGAGGAGTGAGACTAATGAGAGTATGAGAGGGAGAGCTTGAATTGGTTTGAAGGCTTTTGTTAACATGTAAGGGGTTTGGTAATGATGTGATGAGGCTAATGTTTCATCATGGCTGATAGTGTGTGCTTAGCTTCGAAGGCAAGGCAAGGCTGAGTCTTTTGTTTGGTGGAGTAGAAAAATGAAGGTTTCTGGTGGAAATGTTAGTGTCGTTTGGGAAGTGTGATGAATTATTTGGCACATTTTCATCATAGATTGGGGTTTTTTGTTTTAAGAAGATAAGAGAGATTTTTGTAACTTTGTAAGATCGTGCTTGGCTTTGAAGCGAAGGGAAAGACTAATGCAGCTTTAGATTAGTTTAATCTAAAGGACAGCACTGTAAAGTGATTAGCACTATCTAAATGGAGAAGGCGTTTGACGTTTTTGAGCTATAAGCCAAGAGTGAAGACCTTGCTTTATTAAGGAGACATATTCTCTTTGTAGCATATTCTCTTCTTAAGTTACTTCAGCAATGACTAGCAAAGAACTTAAGTACATGATGTTTTTTATGGTTCTAGCGGATTAGATCAAATTTACTAATCACACTGATCAAATTTGTTAGGAAAAGACAAGACAAAGAATATCAACGGCTTACAAGGAGATGACAATTATTACTAGAAAGTAAGTTGGATACTTGCATTCATAATTTTAAACTAATCGAAGTAACTAAATAGGTGATGTGATAAAATCCATTTGTTCTATACATTAGTTATAAAAGACGTAATAGATTTCACTTCTTCTTGAGTTTGATAAAAGACGCAATAGATTTCACTTTTTGAGTTCGATAAAAGACGCAATAGATTTCACTTATTGAGTTCGAACAGTTAATGTACCATCTGTTATAATTAAGTATCTATACCGATACTCACTATAAGCTAGAATTGACACAATCTTAATTTTTGGCATGAGTTTGAAGAAAAAGAACCTTCCTAGCACTAGCTCCTTAGCTAAAGATGCACAATCTTTATAGTAATGTGTTTCATCTCTCAATTGTCAATACGTACAAGACTTTTGGAGCAACTAGCACAACAGTTAAAAAGTAAAGTAAACTTTTATGTTAACAAATTCATTAGGGTTCTAATAGAAAGGGGATTATTGTGGAATTTTTATTGACAACCAATTCCCTGCACGACGTCGTTTCATTTTTAATGTCTCTAGTTCAGTGGCTCTGTGCAGAAGAATTAGGGGAACACTGACAGAAAGAAAGAGCAGAGGAAAGGAAGATGATGAAAGAGAAGGAGAGTGTGAGCTTGGAAGGAAAGAAAGTGATACTAGTACCTTACATGAAAGAACACGTTCCCAAATACCATGAATGGATGCAAGACCCAGCTCTGCTTCAAGCCACCGGCTCTGAACCCCTCACTCTCGACCAGGAGTACCAGATGCAGCTCACCTGGACCCAAGACCCCAACAGTTACTCATCTCTCTCTCTTTCTCTCTCATATATTTCTGGGTTTGTGATTGATTTGTATTTTCATAACAATTGCTGAACTGGGTCATCTTTTTTTTGAAAAGCTGAACTGGGTAATCTTGGTTTTGGTAGAAATGTTCATAATTCAATGTTGGGTTAGTAAAGTTTTGATCTTTATTCAAAACAAAATGTAAAGGTTTGATCTTTTAGGAAAATAGTGAATAATGAT
This sequence comes from Fragaria vesca subsp. vesca, assembly GCF_000184155.1. NCBI lineage: Eukaryota > Viridiplantae > Streptophyta > Magnoliopsida > Rosales > Rosaceae > Fragaria > Fragaria vesca. The sequence continues at coordinate 1,671,564 of NC_020493.1, read as the reverse complement.
TGAGGATTATATGTATGATTGCATTGTTGACTACTTGGTATTCTTGGCCTGATGAAGGATTAAAGAGTTGAACTTTGTGTTTGCAGAGCAGACTTTCATTGTGTTAGATAAACAATTGATTGTGGGAGAGTTCAAACATGGAGAGGCTCATGAGGAAGGTTAGACGAATTGTATTGTCTTTTTCATGAAATTACTACTACCTGCTTGGCTGCTGAGACATGTTTGTCAGTTCTTGTGTGTTAGAAGCTCAATGCCTCAACAGAAAAGCACAGAGAAAGAAGATATTTTCGAATGATTTGCATGGTTGTAGCTGTAGATTTGTGATAAGTTTACATGCACGATGGACTTTGTTTTGCATTTTGATTTATGAGTGAGTAACGGTGTGCTCTTTGCCAGCCATGGTAGGTGATGTGAATTTATATATGAATGACCTGGATGATCCCCAAATGGGAGAGGTCGAAATAATGATAGCTGAACCTAAAAGGTACCTGCCTGAAGTTCTTGATTTATTGCCAATCCCATTACCTTGGTTTTCTACTTGTTTTTGTGGATGCCATTTATATCAATGTCGTCATCTGGAATGTACAACTACCGAGTCCTTTCATGTTTTCACTTGTGGAACTATATCCCTTCCATCTTGATCTAATTATTGAACTTTTTGCTCTTGCTAGCATAGTCGTGGTAAAGGACATGGGAAGGAATCTGTCTTGCTGATGATGGCATTTGCAGTTGTGAATTTGGGAATTCACCTTTTCCGTGTTAAAATTGGAGAATCAAATGGCGGATCTCTTAGCTTGTTCCAGAAACTGGTATTTCTCTGTCTATGTTTCTCTTAAACAGCTACAAATTATGATGCAATGTTGTCCTCTCGTAGTATAAATGCTTTAAGTAGATTTGGACTTGTTTTACTAAACTCGCCTATGGTTGGTATAGGGATTTGAGGAGACTTCTCGTAGTGAAATCTTCAAAGAGGTGAGCAATTTTTTTCTTTACAAATGTTCACTGGCTTTGGTTAGTGTATGAATCTATGTAGACTCTTGTTGTTTGGAGGGATGTCTATGTGGACTAGGCCTGTTAATTCTTGTGTCTCTGGAATTTGGATCGTTAAGGGAATACTCATTTTAATACTCTTACTTCAATTCTAACCTTGGAATGGCTCAGGTTTTACAATACAATTTAAACTTTATCAATAGCTTTGTGTTGTTCTGAAGACCCCGGTCTTTGTTTTGAAAAGAATATGAACCATAGAGTATAGGGGTGAAGTCGTATCAGTTTCTGGTCATCAAAGTCTTCCTCCTCAAAAATACGTATTTGCTAATTTTAGCAATTGGTTTGTGTCTAATTTCTTTGAAACCTGCAAAGGGTGGAAAATGTCCTGGAAGAGAAAAACTTCTTACCAGTTTGCCTGGAAGAGAAAAACTTCTTACAAGTTTGGTTTTGTAAACTAATTCAGTCTTGGAGCTCTGTCTATCCATTTTAACATATTTTCTGGACATATAGGTAACATCGGAGCTACATGTAACAAAGGCCAAGCATGAGGAGCTACTGCATTTGATGGGTAGCTTGGTTACCCATACCTAACTGTCAGTTACCTACTTGTTCAGGCTATTATCCCGTATCATTATCAAATCAATTGCCACCCTTGTGCTTTGTATGCCAAAAGGATTTGAAGACGTGACATAAACATTAATGCTAATCTAACATTAAATCACTTATTGAAGATCAATTAACTGGTGTCTCCTGTCCATTTTTCACCCTTATTTTATTTACTTATTTCCTTGCTCTTGCTGGTCTGTTTGCTATTGTTATAATTTTCTCATCATCTGGAGATTCTAGTTGCGTTCTATTGTATTTGGAAAAACCTTATGGTGTTCGACAATATGGTAGATTATTGTGATCGAGAACGTGTAAGATTTCAACCTCTTATCTTGACTCTATCGATGCTACAAAGTTGTCGAATCCTTTAGTTCCTATCCTCTCAGAAATTTGCTTGATTCAGTATTTTGCCCTCAAGTTGGGTGATTTTGAAGGACATTGTTTCCAACTGAATTCTTAGCCTGCTGGACATTATTGACCGTAGTGTCACCATCTAATGGACCAAGAACAGCAAAGACGGTCATCTCTCTGTATTGGCATATTCAGCAGAGTTGTTTGAGACCTCTAAAGCTAAGAGCCTCTTGCTTACATGGAAGGGTTGACACTGATAATAGGCATTGCGTAAACAGTTGCGAAGGGCAACAGTAATGATCCCAGAAACTTGGGTTTGTTCTGTAAGAAATTTTGATCTTGTAGGTATTGTAAGTATGGTGATCTCATCATTGAAATGTGGACTGGTTTGGGTCAAGAGTTAGTTCACTTGTTCAACCAGCCAGTTTACAACAGGTAGGAGGAAAACTAATCTCAACACTGCTCTTTGTTTTCCATTAAAGTCTCCACCTTTGAGTTCTGTCTTGTCTTGTTTCCTAGTAATGTATTATTTTCCTACCTAATACCAATTCCAACCTATGTATGCATATGTAATCCACCTCATTCAGCAGTGGTTAACCTATGCATATGCAAATTGACCCAAAATCCGACTAGAATCTGGATATAGCCTGATTTGGTTACTCCAACCAAATCTGGACTAGAATCCGAATATATTTCGTCACCGTCGAGTCTAATCCGCCGGCCAAACTAATCTAAAGCCAACGGTGCTGTTCGGGGCGGTTTCGGTTTCTTGTTGTGAAAATGGTGACCCTACTACGTTGCATGGAATCGGAAGCGGAAGCGGAAGCGTAGAAGCGAAGCGTTTGGAAACGTGGAAGCGTTTTTTTTCAAAAATACTTGGAAGCGGAAGCATTTTGGAAGCGCGGAATAAAATAAATATAATATATATATTAGAATATATGAAATAAAATGTTGCTGTTGGATGGAGTAGTTTTTGGGTATTTGAGGAAGGGAAACACTACTTCTTTGTATGGAGGTGCATGTATTGGATTTCTTCTCATAAGAAGAATTCGTATTCTACGGTTTGCACCACCGCACTATCAATCAATAGCAAACCAATCAAGACTGGCTTCACTCTTGTCTCTCTCCTCCCTCATCTTCTCCATCTTTCTTCTCTCTTTACTCGCTCTCTCTTCTCCCTCATATGGCGATCATCTTCCATCCTGTGTAACAAATCGGGAAAATCCAAACCCCTCAACACCACCCATTGGCAGACCCAGACGATACCTCTGAGTCTACCCTGAGAGTAGATCCGTAGACAAGAGCGACGGCGGCAACGACCAGACTGAAGATGAACGACGACGAGATGGAGGTCGCGCTTTCTACATAAGTTCCACCGTCGCTCTTCCAAATCCGGAAGCTTGCGCTTCCGTCGCGCTCCCATATCTGCTTTTTCCGGAAGCGTGATTCCGACCGCTTCCGGCCGCTTCCACGGCGTTTTCGCTTCGCTTCCGCTTCGGAAGCGAGAAGCGCGTGTCTCTCGGCGATTCTGTGCTTCCTAGTGACCCTAGTAACTACACTTGCTTAGAATCCAAGTCAAGGGCCAAAAGGGCAGAGTGGTCAAATTTGAAATGTGAAGAAAAATGTGTGATTATAGTGTCTGTAAAGAGCAAAGTCCCTTTCGTGGAGAGCACGAAGAAAGATGCCGATTGCTACTCATATTCTTTCCATATATGGTCCTGATTTTAATTGAATTGATTATTTACCAAAAAACTAAATTACTTTTTTTGTGAATGAGACGCATCCAGACTGCAGTGAAATCCAGGGATTTCTGAGAGTGAGTGCGAACCCAGACTTAACTCACTGACACTCAATCTTTTTCTTTCTTCTTATTTACATTTTTACCCTTCCCTTATATAGGTGGTTGGTAGTACTGCCTTGCCTGTTTGGTAGAGGATGTGATAAATGTAAAATGGTAAATAATTAAGTTTGTAATAATTGAATAATTACTTTGGTTAGCTATAAATTAGTTGTATTTAAGCTTGAAGGGGAGGAGAGAATATTCATGACCAGAGTTTCAAACAAATGGTCACCAACCGTCTGTATTTGTAAAAAGGGCATATCAAAGAGGAGAATAGTTGTATAAAGAGCATTGTACACCTGATCAGTCAGTGACCAAAAGATTTATAGTGTAATAATAAGTCTTCATGTGCTTTTATGAAATAAGTTTGGGTTTTTATTTTTAGAATTTGGGTTTTTACTTTTAGAATTGAGAATGTGTAATTTTAATATTTAGAATTCAAAATTTTGAATGACCACACTAGCAAACGTTGTAAAGAAAAGATATGGAGTGAATGATAGCTATTACCAACTCCATGTTGCTGACTCCACCTTTCTGAATGATGTTTTATTACAGAATTTACGTTTGCATCAACTTGGTTTGGGGGATATGATAAGCTATTAATTAAGCTTGATAGTTTTAATTAACAAAGTTGGATGGTATTTGAAATTAAACATTTTTTTTTTTCGATGAACAGATTTGGTCATGGAGTTGGAGTCGTGGCTAATGTGATTAGAAAAGAAAAACAATAAATACTATAACTTGAAAGATCAAAGGGTGTGTGTAGTGTTGTTCTATTGACTTTAGTTCTATACAGAAAGAAAACTTAAAGAAAGGACGTCAAAATAGTTTCGTTTCTCTCAAGTAATTAGATAGTTTCGTTTCGCGTAAGTAATTGTTCGATTTGTTATATTGATAACTAAACCAAAGTGTTTCCAAATTATCTACATATTACGAAGTTAAATATTCGTGTTATCGCCACACAAATATGGTAAAATCTTTAAAATTTCTTAACAGAGGATCCACAATGACGAGTTCAAGATCCAATGGATATGCTTCAAGACACGATTGCATGAAGAAGAGCTCACAGCTGATCGGTTTCCACTAGAAAATCCGACACCAAGTGATGAGCGAGGCGAGTGATGACCATACACTTCCTCCGAAGTGCAAGTCAAACACCACAAATTAGGAGCATAATGAAGTTAATATTGTTTCTCAATGTGTCATCATTGATAGTTAGAACATGGTTGAAGTTTTAATGAGACGGAGTTCAGCTATTTCGAGAGCAATAACTGTGTTAACTCTGTGAAAACTGAAAACTAAAGATGATCTGGTAATCACGAACATTGATATGTATTTCTCTGTAAAAGGTTCTAAACTCGAATCTTATTTACTCTGGTTTATGTCATTTTCGAAGGGTTTAAGTAAAAGTCATGAAAATCAATGGCGGATGACAAGTGATTGGGCCCATTCCTACGTGGGTATGAGCTAGCTTTCATGCAAAGCCTCGGGCAAATTGTAATAGAAGGGTGAATTCAGTATATGAGGAATGAACGGCGACCCGGAGGACAAGTAATCCTGCTCATTTATCAGAACCAAGTTTCTCTCCTTTCTTTTTCATAAATTTTGGTTGGGCATTTCAGACTGACATTTCTATAAAATTTCAAATCAAATTCACAATCACACGAAAATAAAAAAAAAGAAAGAAAAGAAAGTGAAAATCTTCAATCTTCTCATTTACAGAGTGCCTATATATTCCTCACAGACCTCCCCAATAGCTTCCCTTTCTCTCTCTACTTCGTGTTTCTCCCTCTAGAAATACACATTCTTTGTTTTCCAATCCTCTCTACTCATCATCTTGTTAGGTAACTGAATTTGCATTTGGTGATCAAATTTACACCATTGAAACAAACCAATACCAAGTTTTGGAGGGGGGCAATATATTTGAGAGGAGGTTGAACATGCCCTCTGTTCTTATTTTCACAGTGCCTCCTCTCAGATCTTAATTTCCTTCAAGGTTTGCAATCTGGGTTTTCCTTAATCGGTGCGTGTGGTTGGAATCTGATTTGGTTTTTGTGTTTTTTCTGATTTGGGTGTTGGATTTGGATCCTGGTGAGTTTTTTCTGATTGAAGAACTTTCTGGATTTTTTTTATAGGATTTCTGAATTGCGCGTCCGGTATTTGATCGGTGAAGGATCGGATATCACTAAATTGAATCCAGTGTGTTTGTTTGAAACATTCTCGCAAAAGGTACTGTTCTTTCTAGTTTGGTGATTTATGTGATTGTCTGCATTTGGTTTTGATTGGGTGGATGTTTGATTGTGGATCAAGATAGAGGTTATATTTCAGCTGAGGGTGGTGTTTTGAGATTTGATTGGATGTTGTTTTAGTTTTACTGTTCCATGAGGAATCGCGTTGGATCCATGAATATTACCTTAATTTTCTGAATTGGGTTTGAGATTTTGATAAAGATTGGCTCTGTGTTTGAGTCATACTGATTTGCGTTTGCAGCTTTTCTAAGATTGAATTCATGTTTACTCCTAGGAAAAATGCAGTCCGATAGTGGGAAGTTATTCATTGGCGGCATATCTTGGGACACAAATGAAGAGCGTCTGAAAGAGTATTTTAGTGCTTTTGGGGAGGTGGTAGAAGCAGTGATCATGAAGGATCGGACCACAGGAAGAGCTCGTGGATTTGGTTTTGTAGTTTTTGCTGACCCAGCCGTTGCAGACACTGTCATAATGGAAAAGCACAACATTGATGGAAGAATGGTAATTTCAATGAATGTAGTCTTATCCGTCTCTATGTTTATGTTGAAGTCATGGCTGGGGATCATTAAGCTTTTCTGTTTAACTTGCATAAAATGTAAGTGAAATTCATTTCCTATAGCAGTCACGGGTATGACATTGTAATTGCAGGAAGTCTCTTACTGTGTGGTTCTGTATTCAAGTAAATTTCAAATCGAGGAACAGTAAATCATGCTCCTCATTCTCTTATACTTTTCAAGATCATTTTTCTGCAGTAACTTATCCAACTAAGTTGATCAGTAATCTGCGGATCCGTTATAGTTTGATTCTGTCTTTATGACTGCATTATGTATTCTTAGGTGGAGGCGAAAAAGGCTGTTCCCAGGGATGACCAGAACACTTTGAGTAGAACCAGTGGCAGCATCCATGGTTCACCAGGTCCAGGACGCACAAGAAAAATATTTGTTGGAGGTTTAGCATCTACTGTTACAGAAGGTGACTTCAAGAAGTATTTTGAACAGTTTGGGACAATTACAGATGTTGTGGTAATGTATGATCACAACACCCAGAGGCCAAGAGGCTTTGGATTTATCACTTATGATTCAGAGGAAGCAGTGGACAAGGTTTTGCTTAAGACATTTCATGAACTGAATGGGAAGATGGTTGAGGTCAAGCGTGCTGTTCCAAAAGAGTTATCACCTGGTCCCAGTCGCAGTCCTCTTGGTGGATACAATTACGGTCTCAGTAGGGTCAATAGCTTCCTCACTGGCTATACTCAGGGGTATAATCCAAGTACTGTTGGAGGTTATGGACTTGGTAGGTTCAGTCCAGTTGCTGGTGGTCGAAGTGGATTTCCTCCGTTTGGTTCTGGTTATGGAATGGGAATGAACTTTGAGCCAGGATTGAGCCCAAATTATGGAGGAAATGCAAATTTTAATAATAATGCGAGCTATGGACGGGGATTGAGCCCTTACTATATCAATAATTCAAATAGGTTTAGCAATCCCGTTGGATATGATGGTGGTAATGGAGGAAGCTCATCATTTTTCAGCTCAGTGACTCGGAATTTGTGGGGGAATGGGGGTCTTAATACAAATTCTGCAAATTCCAGTGCTTACATGGGAGCAGGAAGTGGTAGCATTGGAGGAAATACATTTGGCAATGCTGGAGTCAATTGGCGTTCTTCGGCAATTTCACCTCAAGGTGGGGGAAATAATGTCTCTAACAATAGTGGGACACTTGGCTATGGAGCTGGTGACAACAGTTATGGCTTGGGAACCGGAGCGTATGGAAGAAACAGTGGTGCAACTGTGGGCCCTACATCTTCTCTTGCTGCATCAAATGGTGGTTATGAGGGGGCCTTCGCTGACTTCTACAATGGTGGTTCAGTGTATGGAGATCCTACTTGGAGATCATCAAATTCTGAGCGAGATGGGTCTGGCCCCTTTGGGTATGGGCTTGGCAGTGCAGCTTCTGATGTTTCAGCTAAAAGTTCTCCTGGTTTCGTTGGTGGTTATAGTGTTAATAAGAGACAGCCGAATACAGGTAAGAGCAAATTTGTTTGTCTTTCATGCAGCTTCTGTTTTCTATTTCAGTTATTCTTTTTCTTTTATTAAAATATAGGTACTTCATTTAATACTTTGGACTGGAATAATGGATGTCTATAAACAACTTCCTCCTTCTGAGTTTAAAATTTTGCATTTGACATTGGTAAAGTTTGTGTCACCCTTTCTTGAACTTGCTTGACTTTTCTGTCTCTTCAATCCATCAACATGCCTGAACTAGTTTTTAACATTGCTTTGTTGAAATGCTTCATGAAATTTGTTTTTCGGGTTAGGGGGTCTTTGTGTTTCAGAACTAATTGTAGGTATATAAGAAAATAGGAAATGCTATTATTAAGTTCCTGTGGTCTGTTGCATAGTTCAAGTATTTTGAATGGGGTGATCAGGTTTTAGTTAGTTGTTGCATAGATTTAGTCAAGCAGAATTGTGTATCTCTGAAGGTTGTCCTCATCTCAATTCATCAAGCTGAACTCATTAAATCCTTTTATCATATTGATTAACTTGACCATAACACAACATATCCACCCATTAACCCCTTTAATGGGTGGATATGTTTACACTTTAGTTGGAATTTGAATACCTGGATACATATATGGTTTTTGCTTCCTTCTCTACTTTGTGTTCTCATTATTCTTTATCGTTAAGTGGACTTTGAACCGAAAGATGGTAGCTTTTAACTTTCATAATACTACATGAAGACACTTGCAATGATGTAATGTTGGTTAAATCTTTTAGTTAGCTTTGTTGGTGTTGCTGGATGTTTGAGATAGCCTGCGACATTCTTGGACATTTATGATGAAGTAGTCTGGGCTACTTCATCAATTTAGCTAGTCATGACTACTAATATTTTGGTAATCTAGAGGACTATGCCTGAATGGGATTCGCTTGTGCAGGGCTGTAGAGAAAATTGAATCTTACATTATGATATGGTGTTCATAGGATATTATCGGGTTTTCTAACACAAAAGGAACTAAAAGTAGAGCTTTATGGGATCTCTCTTTTCTTGTGTAGGTGATGTCAAATAATCTACCGCTCCTTGATTGGTATTTTGGTATTCCCTTGGATTGAGATTGCTTTCTTGAAATGCTGTCTCAGCAGATGTTCAAGTTCTCTCAGGTTCATGGCTCTTGTAGATTACTTCTCCCTCTCTGTCTTTTTCTCTCTGCCTCCTCCTGTGTCTCTATGTGTGTGCACGCGCAGGCATGTGTCCTGTTTCATAAAACTGTGGTTTCAGTCTTATGTTGACCCATCTCATAACTTTTTTATTTGTGCTTTCAAGTTACATAGTGAGGAAGGAAAAGTAAGAGAAGAGGGATAAAAGAGACATTTTCTCTTTCCTCCATATCTTTCCTCTCGTCCTTTGAACTAAAAAGAATCTGAAAAACAAAACCAGACATTTGTGTCATTGGCCCTTAATGGTTGACAGATTAAGTACATCCCTCCGTATTACAAGGAGCTGACATTATCTTTGCAGAATTTCAGCCTTTCTGTCATATAAAACGTTCTTTTTTTCTTTTCTTTTCCACTTTCTGAATATATATCAGGGAAAAGTGGTTGGTCATAAATGCAGAACAAAAGGAAAGTAAAAACAGTTCAGCATATGGCTGTTGCTTGTGTTTTAAGGTTTGGTTTGCTACACTTACACACAGAGTAAACCAAATAAGTTTAATCAACTGTTGCATTGTAGTTGACTGTAGTGTATAATGTGATGCTCTGAGATATACTTTCTTTTTTTTTTTTTGCTTTTGTTTTTGTTTGTGTCTTGTCGATTGGTTTAGAAATATAGAAATCTAAAGAAATCCAAGATGAAGAATTTTGGCTTTCAGATACACTTTAATAATTTGAGCTTGGCCTATGCTTGACCTGCACGATATCTTGTGTCTGGTTGTGTTTCTTAGTGATAGTGTTAGTTCTTGTCTTTTTATACATCTCCTACCAGGTTGCATCTGTTTTCCTCAGTTTGACCTTTCCATAAACTCTTTGTACTTTATGGGACCTTAGTTTGATAATCTAACATAAATCCCCTTGGTGTGAGGTGGAAAGAGAATATATAGTGGTTAAATAGTATGGGGATACATATTCAGCTATTTAAGCTCAATAATTAAGGAGTGTATAAAAGGAAAAGTAATAAACGAACTAGAGGACAGAGAATTCAGTTATTCGTTTAAATGTTTTATTACAGATCTTCAAATTTTGAGGTCATTTCCATATTAAATAAATGTCATAATACTGTACTTGCTGCATGTTGCTTGTTTATTAGAATGTTGAAAGATAAAGTATGGCGTTGTTAGCATTGGCTCTCAGAATCAGATAGTTGATCTAGTGTTAGTGATATTTTCTGTTATTTAGGATTTACCTGGAATGTTTGAAAGTCTCTGAATAATTCTAAGTTACTGTCCACATTGGTTTTCAGAGGAATATTATATTGCATCACATAAAATTTCAGGGAAGTTATTGTCGTAGATTTGATCCTAAGGAAGCTCCTGGTAATTATAGACAGGTCTATGCTATAATTTTCTCAGATAGATGATAAGTGGGAAGTGGATTCCAAGTGATGTATATATGTGTGTTTTCCTTGCTTAATTAGTTATCATACAGTAATGCCTTTTAGCCATTGTACATATATGCTGGTACTAACAGCTGCTTTATTACTTTTTCCAGGAATTGCTGCCTAGGATCATTTTCAAAATCACGTCATAGTAGGTGAAGATAATCTGGTGAAGCAGGTGAATTGTGAATTTTGCAAACCAACCTCATTCATATATCTCAGTAAAGGAAATTTGGTTAGTAAGAGCTAACTGGGAGTGCCTGTTTTGAAGGATTAAAGTTAGAGATAGAAGTTAAAATGGATTTTGTGTTGATGCTTTTGTTTTGAGTCACCCTTCTAGGCTTTTTTGTTTTAATCTTTGAGTGAGATGTAAAATCAGATTGCGGGATATAGTCAGAAGTGTATCATGCATCTCCGGTGAGGCGGCGATACCCAAAAAGAACAAAAAAACAAAAAACAAAAACTCAAAAAGAGATAGACTGATATATATTTTCTTTTTTCTACTTTAGAATTTCATCTGTAACATCTCTGGCAAAGTCATGGGTTCTGGTCAGGGAATGGTTTTTTTTTTCCTTATTCTTTTATCCCATCATTTGGTTTGTTTTTCTTTTATTTTTGTACCGGAGATTACTGTTTATTACTAGTGTGAACATTGAAGGGTTACCCATCTAGGGACCCCATGAATAAGTTTTCGCATATTCCGATTTTTAGTCGTCGAGGTAGTTTTTGAGAGAAGAAACAATCTTTGAGAGTTATTTTTTCAGCCCAAAAGTCCGAGGATCTGAATTGTGAATGCTTAAAATGTTTCTGTACTCAAAGTTAGTATTTCTGGAGATCCAAGACTCAAGAGCCACTAAGACCTTTTTTTTTTGGGTCTGAGAGCCACTAAGATCTTGATTAGCTTTCTTGGAAGGTTTGCAAGCCTAAATAAAATCGACATAAACAATACCCCCTTTGTGAGAATACATCTAAGAAGTTTTCCTTTTGATGCATGTAGTCTTGGAAATTACCGCTCACAAATGTAAATGATCAGTAATAACAGTATTACTGTTTCACTAGCTTTCTACGTTCTCACAACCCAGGATTTAGTCCGACCTCCACCCTCACCAAATTGATCCCTGATTTCCACTATGTGGCCGGACTGATCAGCGACAAGCTTTGCTGTTCACTGCAACTCGCTGCGACTGTAGGCTTGTAGGCTTACCGATGGTCCAAGCGATGGCATAACAAATTAACAATACGGATGCCTGGCGATTTTCAGTACTCAGCTACCTACTCATTACGGACTTACCAACATTAGGACTCGAACTTGGACGAGGGTTCTACCCAAGCAAAATAAATGTGTTGCCATCCTTGCCGATCCTCATTAGTTCCAACAATTCTTAATCAAATCTTAAAAGAACTTGAGACCCCAGGCTATCCGGGTGCCTCAATTAAATCTTAATAATCTATAGCACAAATGTAACAACTTGTAAGGAATCCAAAACGTTGCGATCTGGTTATAACATTTTGCAGTTTGTTACTAGCTAGAATCTACTGCTTGTGAATACTCCCAATCTTAACCTTAGCTAGGTATCATTTTTTGGCTCTGCGCTAGGTGCACTCAAAATAAAACACTACATTTAAGAAAATGAGTTAGATTTTAGGTGGCGTTCGTGACTCAGAAGTTCAGAACACAAGGAGCTGTGAGAGTTTTGAGTAACAAAACAGAGACACAAGGTGCATTTCTGTAAGAAACGATAAAGAACAAAAGCCTATATATATATATCTTGGCTTCATCTTCCATTTCATTTACAGTTATTCTTTACACACTCTTGAGATACAAAAGCCTATAACATCAGAAGGAAAAGTTCACACAAAAACCCCCTTCAAAATTTAAAGAGGACAATTAACATGCAATCTGACAATGCTCTCTAAAGCTCAGGACTGAAGAGAAGTCCTTAATGTCCTTGGGTTCAAGAATAGAGATTTCTTTAATGAGTTCAGCTTTGTCTGCTTCAAACTGCATATCCTCTGCAGCAAAGTTCATATATGGTCTGATGTTATAGCAAGTGCGGACGATAAAGATGGACTAAAATTCATTTGGAGACAAAGAATTCGTACCTTTCTCAATGTTGAAGTCGCCAAAGAAACGGAGAAGCTTGCTCCTATTTGTTACTAGTACATTAGCAATCTCAGGAGGCTTATTTTCGTTTGCAACAAATAGCTGTGAATAGCAGAAACAAGATCTCAGACTTGCATTGTGTAGTTCTTCATTTTATTTTACTAAAAACTTTGGTATTCTGAACAAACCTTGAAGACATGAAAGGTCTCTAATTGGATCGTCTTGTTTGGATCCTGCAAACATGAAATATATATGCACAAAAAACCAAAGTTGAATTAAACATTTGCACTAGAATGCATGCACATCTGTGTCTGTGAGAGCAAGTCTATACCCTGAGAAGGTTCATGAGGATTCTCATGTTATCCAAAGAGCAAACGTATCGAACCATCACATCGGAGTTTGAGCGATCCAGTAACATATTTCCTAGCAGCTGAAACAAAGTTTAAACATGCATGCACACATCAGTGTAATATATAGAACAACTATTCTTGTTCTTTTAGCCAAATAAATCTCAGCAATGAATATATTACGAAAACTATGTGAAACTTACTTTGACAGCCTGCCGTTTGGTGATGTAATTCTGAGACTCCAGTAACTGCGAATTATATTCTTGGAAAAACTGCAACCAGCCAACAGTAGGAAACAATTTTGATATTACAATGATCATTCTAGTCTTACCAAAATGCAAAAAGCAAAGTCTAAAATCATTATTGTTTGAGATAGCCTGGTCCCTGGAATACTATCTATAGAGTACAAGTAAACCATAACTAGAAGAGCTCATGTAGATTGCCAATCTTACCCAGACATAATTATTTGACAGAAATTGTGCAACAGTGGATTTATGCCTGGTCATAAGCTCCTGTGCGAGTTGTGTCAAGGAAAGAAAAATTAGTACACAGACACAGCGGATTGTCGCAGTTTTTACAATCCGGAATAATGATCAAACCATACTCAACCTTGAAGGTGGCTGCAGCATCCGATGCTATTTCAAAATTTGGAATTTGTATATAATCAAAGAACTTTTTCATGTGGTTTGATTCCAGGACGTACCTGTGAAGTAAACCAGTTGAAGATAAAGTGGCCTATAGTTACCAACTTATCAAGTATATGTGAAACTCAACTCATTGAGAATACAAAAGCGAAAACTTGACTCATCTAGAGATGCACACATTGAAGGCTTTACCTTGCAACAACCTGATGACGAATGCATTCCCTTAAAATTGCACCATAAGACAGAGCAATATCACCTTCTTCGTAACTGAATCAAAACAAGCCAAACTATTTTGATTCTACTGCCGATTCATCACATTTAGAACTTTGCCAACAGCACTAATTAATTGATCTTACCCAGGTATCAGAAGATCCATAATATCAATATTTTTCTCCAAATATTCGGAAGCAATCAATCGCGATTGAACCTGTTGCCTTTGCAGATTTGCAATAATATGCGTTGCGTTTTTACGAGTCTGCAGCAACATAAAGCTTAAACCACACAACTCCGATCGTAAACAAACTAAGCAGCAAGACATCAAGCAAATGTTTCATTTAAGAAGATGCATATATAGTGGCCAAATTGCTTACCTCTAGGTTCAGCTTTGAAAGGCTAGCGATGAGAAGGCGGAACATATCCTCTCTGAAAAATTCCTGAGTAAGCTGTGCACAAGTGTCTTTATTCGGCTCTGATTCACCATTCCCATACAGAAGTGTTCTAATCTCCAACATTGATTTTGTTAATTCTTCCATCTATAACCATATCCAAAGTAAAATAGTTACATCATAATCCATGTATGTATATATAAATCCATCTATATCATGATACTAATTGACACAGTATCTGCGATGTCATAAAACCAAGCAAACAATCTGACCTTCTCCTTGCACTTCTGCTCGCGGACGTCCTTATCGGCATTGAGGAAGATGAGAAGCTCACGAGTGTTCTTGAGGAGCTCGGACGGCTTGCTTGACTTGGATTTCTTGAGAAGACCCTTCATCGTCAAATTGGCCATATCGATCAAAATTCAAGAGTTACCTCCTCCTGCGTTTCCTACTTGGCATCTGGGGATGGTACCTCAAAGAATTTAGGGTTTATGAACAAATGCGGAAAACAAGATCGGATTGAGATTGCGATTTCTAGAGCGCTTCACAATTCTTTAACGGTTTTTTTTTGGGATGACCAAGAGTTGTTATTACAAATATAGCAACCAGCCGCCAAAAAAGGACTTTCCCGCCTAAACGCGTGTGTTCCACTTGCGAATTAAGGTCATACACGTGGAATATTTAAATTTTGTGGGGCCCAATTCGTCAGGGGGGCAATTCTTTAGAGAAAAGTAGAAGTAGATTTTACAGCTTTGTGGGACCTAAAATTAGTAAAGACACGGTAGCACCTAGCAGTAAAATTACAGATGGATAAGGAGAGCAAAAATAGTACGTGCACATTGTTTTGGACAATAAAATCATAAATTTATTTTATTTTATTTTGGACAATAATCAAGTAAGCTATGTACCATATAGTGAGAACATTTTAGTTTTGGGGTCTTTGTATTAACCACTCATTTTAACCCATTTTTAAGATGATTCAATGATGTAAATTATCGATGTCGGTGAGCCGTGGCTTGGTTGGTTAAGGTGTTTAACTGACAACTTTGAGGTCACGGGTTCAAACCTCACGGACATATGTAGGGTGTGTGAGTTATTAATTAAAACGTTTTTTTTTTTTTTTTTAAAAATGATGTAAATTATCGAGGTAATTGGGTGTGGGCGTTTATAATTTTGGTTAGCACAATGAGTTGAGTTACATGATGATCATTGAATTCATATCACGTTCAATAGTGTAGAAAACTTTGTCTATCATTATCCTCTCATTTAATTAATCATGACACAACCGATGCTCGCAAATCAATCACTCAGTTCACATACGATAAACCACTATCGTAATATTTTATTAAATGGTAACAATCCTAACAAGCTTTCGTGTTTCATTAAATGAGTATTGAAATTCTAGAGTCTGAATTTTTTTTTCAAAATTCTTGTTGTTTCGGAATCTAGAATCTACGTAACAAAATTGGAGAACTATTATTATTTATTTACTTATTGATTTATTTATTTCAAAGATGACCTATCAAAAACTAAGAAGTAGCACAACATCCACGGCGTCCCAGAAAGAAATTAAGAACCCAAAGCCAAACCTCCACCACACACAGTGAGTCAGTCAGTCACTCATCTTATACTCCCTGGTCTTCTTCCCAATCCAGATGTTGATTCTTCAAAGAATGGCCACCACGTCCTCTTCTCTCCTCTCATCCCCTCTCCTAAAGCCCTCTTCTTTCCTCTCCCCTCTTAAACGCTGCGTTTCCCAACCCACCTCCGACTTTCGCGCCTTCGCCTTTTCCCGAAATGGGCTCTCCACCTCCGCCGCCGCTGTCGCCGCCACAGAGCCCCACGTGTCGACCCAACACGACAAACTGAAGGAGGCCCAGAAGGACAAATCTGATAAGCTCGACAGAGTTGTGCTCCCTTCCAATGAGTCCTCCGAGAAGCTCCTCCGAATTCGACACACGGTATTGCATTCTTTGAGTTCTGGGTTTTCGTTTCTATGGTGTTTCTTGAGTTTGATGTGTGTTGATATTAGTTGTTGGGTTTGAAAGAAAGTAGCTTGCTTTGTTGAAATTTGTGTGCTTTTGTGCATTTGATTGCAATATTATGCTACCAAACGTCTGATAGAATAGTTGTAATTAATGTTGTTATGATTGCGAGGAATGAGGAATTGAGGAGGAAGATAAAAGATCATATCGTTTTTGGGTTATTTGATTGTTTAGGACTAGATAAAATGGGAGTATTATAGTAGATAAGATTGGGAGATGTTTTTTTCGGGGAAGATAGACGGTTTTGTCTTTGGATGAAGTGTTGGGGCAGTCTGCTGTTTGTTAGGAAGTGATCCTTTTTCTTCTGAGAATTTGGTATGGATGGTGTGTATTTTGGTGCTGTGATGGAGATTAATTGTTTTTATATATGCATAACTGCAGTGTGCGCATGTTATGGCCATGGCGGTTCAGAAGCTCTACCCAGATGCGAAGGTGACAATTGGGCCGTGGATAGAGAATGGGTTTTATTACGATTTTGATATGGAGCCTTTGACAGACAAAGAGTTGAAGAGAATCAAGAAGGAGATGGTAAGCCAATCTATGTATCGGTTGCTGTAATTTATTTAATCAGTGTTTTGGAACCATCACAGCCTTGCAAACTGTTCATCAGCCTCTGTATGCCATCTGTAGGATCGCATCATTTGTAGAAATTTACCGCTTGTGAGAGAAGAAGTATCAAGAGAGGAAGCTCAGCGAAGAATAAGTACTCTCAACGAACCATACAAGCTTGAAATTTTGGATAGTATTAAGGACGATCCCATTACCATCTACCACATTGGCAATGAATGGTGGGATCTATGTGCGGGGCCTCATGTGGAATATACTGGAAAAATCAACAGAAAAGCTGTTGAACTTGAGTCTATTGCTGGTGCTTACTGGAGAGGTGATGAAAAGAAACCGATGTTGCAGAGGATCTATGGCACTGCATGGGAGAATGAAGAACAATTGCAGGCATACCTTCATTTCAAGGAGGAGGCTAAACGCCGAGATCACCGGCGCCTCGGTCAAGTTCTTGATCTGTTCTCTATACAGGTACTCAAATTGAATAGCACTGCTGTTCTGCATGCTTTTCATGCCGATCTATATGTTAGAACTGCCATAGTTTCAATTATTCTTGCATTGAACATTTTAGTTTGAGTTTCTACAGAATGATGCTGGTGGAGGTTTGGTGTTCTGGCATCCAAAGGGTGCTATTGTGAGGCATGTAATAGAAGATTTGTGGAAAAAGACACACATAGAGCGTGGTTATGATCTGCTATATACTCCACATGTTGCAAAGGCGGATCTTTGGCAGATAAGTGGTCATCTGGATTTCTACAGAGAAAATATGTACAATCAGATGGATGTTGAAGATGAACTTTATCAACTTCGACCGATGAACTGCCCTTATCATATCTTGATTTACAAAAGGAGGCGTCACTCTTACAATGACTTTCCTATTAGAGTTGCTGAGTTGGGAACAGTATATAGATATGAATTATCTGGAAGCTTACATGGCCTTTTCCGTGTAAGAGGTTTTACTCAGGTATGGTATAATATCTTGCTCCAGTACTGTTCATTTTTCTAGGCACCGGAGGGAAAAAAAAACAAGTTAAATATACTTCCGAGTGTTACAAATTATTGTTTTAAATTATTCAATCTTTTTTTATTAGAGAGACTGAAATCCGTTAATATTGAAGGAGTTACTCTTTGTCAATTTTACAAATGGGTTTATGGGTGTTGCTTAGTGCAATTGATGTTCATTGCTAATCTTGATGACTGAGTTTCTTAACATCTCATACTCTGTTCTGCGGGAGCTGTGAAGTCTTCTCTATTAACCTCATGATCTTTTTGCAGGATGATGCTCACATATTTTGCCTAGAAGACCAGATCAAAGATGAAATCAGGGGTGTCTTAGATCTTACGGAAGAGTTATTATTGAAATTTGGCTTCAGCAAATATGAAGTTAATCTATCCACGAGGCCGGAGAAATCTGTTGGAGACGATGATATATGGGAGAAAGCAACATCTGCCCTTAGAGATGCCTTGGAGGATAAGGGTTGGAGCTATCAAATTGATGATGGTGGTGGTGCTTTTTATGGCCCGAAAATTGATCTTAAGATTGAAGACGCTCTTGGAAGGAAGTGGCAGTGCTCAACTATACAGGCAAGTCCTGAACGTTAAAGATATTGTTAATAATCTTTGTTTTGATCTGTCTCCCTCCCACCATCCCTCTAAATATGTTTTCTACCAATTGTGCAGGTTGATTTTAACCTACCACAGCGATTTGACATAACATATATTGACTCAAATTCAGAAAAGAAGCGGCCTATCATGATTCATAGAGCTGTTCTTGGGTCCTTGGAGCGGTTCTTTGGAGTCCTTATAGAGCATTATGCTGGGGATTTTCCATTATGGCTGTCTCCAGTGCAAGCTCATGTTTTACCAGTGACAGACACTCAGGTATCCAGCGCAGTTTCATATTTGATATTTACAAAAATCAAGAAGGTTTCCACTCTATAAGGAATTGAGTGTCTCATGAAATATTGAATTGTTGATGGCTCAGTTTCCATCTATCTTTAGAATCCATTACACGAGCGAGGATTTTCCATGCTATGACTTCTAAACTCCTCTTCTTGTTCAATATAAGATTGTTTAGATTCCCAACACTGAAATGATGGATCCTGCTAAGACTATGAATATGTGCATTGCATGGGCCTTTTTGCATTTTTTTAGAAAGAGAACCATTCTTATCTTTTTTTCCCCCTCTAATTTTAATTGTTTTGGAATCGAGGCAAATAAGACAATTGTGTTTTCACTATAGCAAAAATTTCAAATTTCTGTGCAGCTGGATTACTGCAAAGAGCTAACCAACAAACTGAAAGTAAGTGGTATTCGGGGTGAACTTTGCCATGGCGAACGACTGCCAAAGTTGATCAGGAATTCAGAGATGCTCAAAATTCCACTAATGGCTGTTGTTGGTGCCAAGGAAGTTGAATCTGGAACTGTTACAGTAAGATCCAGGTCTGGTGACGATCCAGGGACCATGTCGATTGACGATTTTGTCAGTAGAATCAAGTCAGCCATTGAAAGCAGAACATCATTTTGAAAGTAACGGCAGTTTATTACATTTGTAGGTTTCTATAACATAGCAACATTGTATACAGATAGGGATTATCATTGCATTAGAGCTTGATTTTGAGAGAGCTTGGAAGATTTGGTCTCACTTCAGAAGGCCTATAGGCTGCACTCTTGTATTTGTATATACTTGGATAGTTCCATTAAACAGTTTTGAATCTTCATACTTCTTAGCTCTCATTTCAGATCTTTGACCAACGTGATATTGTTTTGGTCTGCGACGATATGATGAAAAAACGAGTTTAATTCCCAACCTCGTATTTGTTTTCTTTGGTCGGTAACCTAACATTGTTTTAAAATGTCAAAACCCTTTTGAGTACTCTAATCGTAGTATCCAGTTTCCAAAATATCCATTTTGCGTGTTAATGTAAAGTTTTCTACAATGCATTCATACTAAATGTAATCATGACATGTAAATAAATAGGTGTTGGTGTTGAAGGTCAATAAGCTTAATTCAAACACGTAATTTCTTACAACACAAACATCCAACACGTACTTTCTTGTACATGTGAATGGTTGGAAGGTAATTTTTGTGACCACGTAGCACAAATGCCTAAAATCGCAGGGTAATTTGACTCCAATCAGAGACAGATAAGAACCATCAGCACCAAACCACAGGGACCTTAGATAGTTCACTTAAAATTGGGTTATAGGTTTTTGTGGTATACAGCTCCTTTCTTAGTATAAAATGAACCTCAAGTTTAAAACATCCATTGAACAAATCTCACACTAGAATTTGTAACGTAGAAGAAGTCTGAAATGGGTTCAAAATCTTTCCTTGGAACGTGTTTTCTGTTCTTGGTAGCGTTCTCCTTAACAGCCAATGCTGCAGATTTTGATGTCAGGAAATATGGAGCCAAGGCAGATGGCAAGACAGATGATAGCCAGGTAATAATTTATTCTACTCTTTCGAAACTTACGTGCATGCTTGCTTTAATTCTTATCTTATACTGATAATATAGTGACGCATTAACAATCTGACAACAACATAACATATGTATTCTGAATTTCTGAATTTCTGATATCAGGCCATCAATAAAGCATGGACAGACGCATGCACAGCCACGAGTCAAAGCACGGTTGTGATAGAGAAGAGAAACTATTTGGTTGGTCCCGTCAGGTTTGGAGGACCCTGCAAGGCACCCATCAGCATCAAGGTTGCAGGAACCCTAGTGGCTCCAGCTGAACCTGAGAAGCTCAAATCCCAGGATGGATGGGTGGTTTTCCAAAATGTCGACAACTTATCTGTGTTCGGAGGGTGAGTTTTCGACGGCCAAGGAAAATTAGCTTGGTCCAGAAACGATTTTGCCAAAACTGGAAAGTGCAATTCACTTCCTATCGTAAGTCTCACGTAGCCATTTTGAAGCTTATGTATTTCTACAAAAGTAATATACTAACATACATAGTTACATACTTCCTGTTGCTTTGTGTACACGTACAGAATATACGAATTACTGGGGTTACCAATTCACACATTCAAGACAAAACATCGTTGAACAGCAAGCTGTTTCACATAAACGTCATCAACTCCAAACACCTGACCCTTCAACGTATCACCATCGATGCACCTCAAGAAAGCCTAAACACAGATGGAATCCACATTGGTCGCTCATCATATATCAATGTTACCGATGCAAACATCAAGACTGGGGATGATTGTGTCTCTCTAGGTGATGGAAGCCAGAACATAAATGTCGAGAAGGTGACTTGCGGCTCTGGCCATGGCATCAGTATTGGTAGCCTGGGAAGGTACGTGCTGACTGAAATAGAAAACAATTATGTTACTTTTCGGGTTTGTTAGTGAATTATGTGTCACTAAACTTTCAATGTCTACAGATATCACGACGAGCAACCTGTTCAGGGAGTCACTGTCAGATACTGCCAGATTTCGAATACCACAAATGGGGTTAGGATTAAAACTTGGCCAGCTTCTCCTAATGGTGTGGCCTCAGATTTGCATTTCGAGGACATTTCTATGGACAACGTCAAAACCAACCCTGTACTTGTAGACCAAGAATATTGCCCATATGGTCAATGCCAAGCAAAGTTACCGTCTAAAGTCAAGATCAGCAATGTGAGCTTCAAGAACATTAGGGGCACAACTCAAGACCTTGTGGCTGTGAAGCTCGTTTGCAGCAGAGGGATACCGTGCCAGAATGTGCAAGTTGCTGACATCAACTTAACATATAATGGGAACAAAAATGGAACTGCCATATCTGAATGTGCCAACGTGAAGCCTACCGTGTCAGGATTTAATCATCCACAAGTTTGTGCAAAGAACGTTGCTTAAGTAAGGTGATAACTGAGTATCGATGAATTGAGATGATTAGCGTGATCGATTACCCTTAAAGCGAAAGACAGTTTAAGCTATAGGAACAAAGTTTTAGATGATCGATAATAATTTTGCAGGCGCCCCGCCATGGTTTATTCTTGATGGTGGGTGGTGAAAATCAACTACATGTACTCTTCTATATGCATCTGTACGTAGTATTTATATTGCTTAATTTCTTAAATTGGGATTTTATGTGTTTAAATGGGAAAAGTACAGAAGAAAGAGCAGGGGGTGGAGTACTAGCTAGTTTGTTCTAGATATATGGTGCTTGCATTTCATGTTTAACCGTTTCTTAAAGATGAGGAGGTTACTAAATTAGTTTTTTTATTCAAGATCACGGTATCCCAAAGATTTCTTAGGCCCAATGACTAATTCGTTAGGGGCCCGAACAGCTAGCAGGGCATTGCAGCCCCCCTCCTCTAGCCACTTTTGACAGTGTTGTGATTCGAACCTAGGTTGGGAAGCACACCCAACTAGGTAAGAACTACTAGACTACCTTACAGTGGTTGATAACTAAAGTTAGTTTAATCGGCAAGTACTTTGTAACAAGCGAACATGCATCAAGAAGTTTGCCCTTGAGATCAAGAAAGACTTGGAATTCTCTCCGCCAAAGAATTCACTTGCTCATCAAATATTAGGAAATAAGCTTAAATTGGCAAATTAAATTGGCAAACCGAAAAGGACATTAGTTGTTTAATCGAAGGAAAATTCTTAGGTAGGGCTTTTCCTATCACGTGGCGGTGAGGCAGTCCAATAGTAACTCAACAAACTTTATGCAACAGCGAAAGAGATAAAGAATCACTCCAAATGGAATATAACAATCCCATCTCTAGACTCCAGAGTCCAGCAGTTCCTGCTGCCACCCTTAGGGAGGTTTATCAATGCAGACTGCAGACAATGGAAGATAACCGTTGTATAATGGAAATATACTTACTAGCTAGTTACTAGTACACTTCTTTGACATCACAGTTTCTTGATCCACCCAACAAGACTCCCGCCGTTTGATTCGGTGAGATCTCAACCTTCAAATAATCACAGTTGGCCCTTACCAGCTTCCTCTTTAAATTCTTTTCGCTGTCGCCTAACCTGACAATAGCCTCTGCTCTAACACCAAACCCTACACCTCTGTTCCTCCACTCCTCCAGCATGGCCGCCGCCTCCATCCAATTGCCCATATACACTGATGAGATTGCAAGGTTCACCTGCAGCATTGACTCATTCTTGGGACTTTGATACAAGGATCCATTCATAGCTATATGCGACGAAGTTAGAAACAGCTTGTGATAGAAAACCGAAACTTCAATGGCGTCATAGTAGACGATTTTGTCCTTATAAGGATTTCTAGCAAGTAAGGTGATGTTCCAATTGGCAGTGATGGAGGAGGAGTAGACTAGAAAGGGAGAGACTGAAAGAGAGTTGATCTGAAACTCTAGGGTTTGATCAGGCAAATTCGTATATACTATTGGAACCAGTATGAAAAGCACGATTGTCATGCATATCAGCAGGTATAAAAGAAGTTTTAAGCAAGTTGGTGAGCTGGTGGAGTCCTTGGTGTTGGTGGAAGGTCTCATGGCAGCTGTGGGGATGTTGATCGCTGCTTCTCTCATGTGTTAGCTAGGATTAGGGTTTTCTTTTTTAAGATAGTGACGATGTACTACAGGGCTAGGTAAACCTTATGAACGCAGAAAGAATTGTCTTTAAATCAGGGATTTTTATTATAGATCGAATCTTGTCTTAAAATCTTTTTCTTTCCCGTTTGATGTCACAATTATACCACCCATATATTTCTGGAAATCGCACTTCATAGCGAATAAATTAAGCATGCATATAGATACCGTATCTCGGTTCGATACTCCCATAGGAAAATTATTAAATGGTCCTACAGAATAATTACTCTTCAATCATATTAGGGGGTGTATTGCATTTGAATTCATACAGACTTATTTTAATCAATTGACTTTTTGAAAAGTCTACAGACTCTTTAAAAAGTTCATAGACTTTCACTGATTTCTTAAAACCATCGATTTTTAATCACAGACTTTCACTGATTTCTGAAATCTACAGATTTCATATGAATGACTTATGTAGATTTCTTAATACTTACAGAGTTATAGGAAATGACAAAAAATAAAGAATGCAATGACAAACACATAATGACACCAATTATAAGTTGAGTGTTCATCTA
>NC_020493.1:1619024-1647360 GCF_000184155.1 Fragaria vesca subsp. vesca | reverse complement strand
ATCTTTGCTCTAGTGGATGGAAAAATATTGGAGTTTGGTGTGTGTAATTTACACTACAAAGTCCACAATTGTCCATGAGTTATTAATTCTATAAGTATGAATGATATTTTGAATACATCTAAACTTCTATTCATTTTAAAAAGTCTTAATTGAATACCCCTGAATTTTGGTGGAATTCATAATGATTTTTTAAAATCTAATTGAATACACCCAGACTTTGATGGACTTTTAAAAATCTGTATTGAATACACCTAGACTTTCAAATTCCATAGACTTCTTTAAAACTTCCACTAATTCCATATACAATACACCCCTCTTAGTGTATATTCGAAATTTATGGTAGTAACTAATTTCTTAAAATAAAAAGTTACTACATGTGGTAAGTATATATGTAGCATACAGTAAATACTCGTGCGCTTAACTTTACGTATGAGTGCTAAGTCTTTGATTTAAAAAAAAAAAAATTATTCACACAAACGAGTAACAAAATAATTTCTTAAAGCTAGAGACTAACTCAATCTTTATGACCCAGTACCATTTGGTCTAGCGACATAGTCTCTCCTTAGTAAGTAGGAGGTTGTGAGTTCGACTCACAAAGTTGTGATATATGATCAAAAATGTTTTGGTGACGATGCTAAGCTTTCTCAAAACCAAGTATATTTACAAAGGCCTGGAGCTAAAATGGAGTTACTACTCTGAACAGCAAACATTTCCAAGTTCATGTTTTAGCGGAAACAATGTGAGACTTTCAAACACGTAAATGTATATATCGGCTCCCGCTGAGAGTTTTAATACAGATGAAATCCACATTGAGAAGTCAACTGCGATCAGCATTCTTGATGCAGTCATCGGAACCGGATCCGAGATGATTGCGTTTCAATAAGCGATGGTAACAACAAATCACGGTGACAAACCGAAAGTGTGGACCAGGACATGGCATAGCCATCGGAAGTCTGGGAAGGAATGAAAAGGAAGAACCCGTGGCGAGAGTCAATGTTAAGAACTACACACTCTCTAACACATCCAATGCCCAATGATGTGAGATTCAAGACATGGCCAAGATAGAGCCAATACTGCCTCAGATATTCACTTTGAGGATATTACCATGAATAACGTCAGTACTCCAATTCTCAAAGACCAAACGTACTGTCTATACAATCAGTGTAAAGATTAGGTGCGCGTTACAATTTAAATTACCAAGCTCTTCATTAATCCAGCTTTGTCGAAAAGCTCTATCAATCAATCTGTTTTTTCTTACATTACATAAATCTCAGGCTCAATCAAAAGTGAAGATCAGCAAAATCACGTTCAAGAACATTAGGGGAAGTGCAGCTGTGAAGCTGTGTTTGAGCCCAGATTCATATTCTGGTTATCTTGTAATAAGTTAGCCCAAGGGCCGATATCTGTGGCCCAAATATATGTAAATATCTTTATGTCCTATTGGGTAATTACTGACAAAATATTTCAGGATATCTTAGGATTCGGTTATGTGATTTGATTAATTAGGAGAGATACTCTCCTAATTTGTTTAGAGATCAGATTGTCTTGGTATGCAAGTCATTCGCGAACCTATTTTCTATGTAAGGAGTTCTTAGCGAATGAGGAAAAGGACAAGCAATCAACAAATCTTTGCATCTTGCAAATTGGACACCTCTCCAAGAGCACCAATCTACCCTAAAAAGCCTTTCTAGGAGCACCACCAAAAGCCCGCCTGTCGACAAATCTCGCTTCACTCACTAAAAACCCGCTAGTCGGTAAAGACCGCCCCGATCCATAAAGCCTCAATCACGAGCACAAGTCTGCTACCATTGTTAGAGATTCCTTCTCTAGCAAATATCCTTCATTTTGTTATTGAAGTAAATCCTAGGGATTTCCTTAGATCTTTTTGGATTGACCGAACCTGCTCATAATTGTTTAAAGAGAAATCAAGAGAGACGCGTGAACGTTCAAGATCAAGACAATTGCACCAACTCAAAAGTGCTGACACGCCATCACCAAAGCCGATTGTTCAAAGGAAATTTATTTTCGCCCTGAACAGCTTGTATGCAGCAAGGGCGTACCATGTGAGGGCGTGGAAATGAGTGACATTGATATGAAATAAACCGGAGGCAAAGGTGCACTCACGTCTCAATGTACTAGTAATGTCAAGCCCTCAATTACTAATGCGGCAAAACCGGCCTCTTGCTTGTGCTACCGGCTAAGAAGTCCGATAACTAAAATTGATCCAAATTGATTTTTGATGTTCTACAAACATTACTGTAAAAATATACTTACACACGGGCTACGGTGGGCTACAATCCATCCCAGATTTTAAGAAAACATTGCTTTGTTGCATATTTATAATTAAAAAAAGTTAAATTATGAAAACCAGCCCACCCCAAATTTCTTTATGTAATTGAACTTAATTAGTCCATATGATTTTTTTTATCTGATTACATATATATTGTTTATTTTATTAAAAGCAATTGTTCCTTTAGTATATTTTAGGTCAACTTTCTTTTCTTTATTTCTTTTTCTTTGTCGTTGTATACGTCTCCATTCTCTTCTGCCGAAGCAGCTAAGCCAAGTGCCAAGTTTTCTCTCTTTAATCTACAAGTATGATTCTTAATTATATCGGTCATCCTTTTGGAGGGTTTTATACATGTCATATGACCTAGTTCTTAAATCTCAATTGATTAATGCCTTGATCAAATTTAGTCTCAATATCCCATCATCTCAAATCTCAATTGATTAATGTCTTGATAGTCTCAATATCCTATCATCTCATCGCACTGTATTTCTATTGATATTCTAATTCTAATCTCAATTGCTTGCTTACTAATTCTAAGCCAAGTGCCAAGCTTTCTCTCTTTAATTTGCAGGTATGATTCGTAGTTATATCGGTCATCCTCTTAGAGTCTTGTACGTGTCATATGACCTAGTTTTCAAATCTCAATTGATTAATGCCTTGATCAAATTTAGTCTCAATATCCCATCATCTCAAATCTCAATTGATTAATGCCTTGATAGTCTCAATATCTCATCATCCCATCATCCCATCACATTGTATTTCTATTGATAGTCTAATTCTAATCTCAATTGTAGATAACTAATGCTAATGATGTGTGTATATGATATATAGTTGTAATAGTACCAACGTTTGATTCATAGTTATTAGATTGTGTTTTTCCGTCCTGTTAGGTTTTAGGATTATACACTCGTTTACTGTATCGTTAGAGCGGTGATTGTGTGCTTAGTTATTAGATTTTGCTTTTATTCAAGAGCGTAGGGTTCAATTTGAGTAGATATGTTCTTTTATTTTTAACTTTTGTTATTGAATTTCTATAAAATGTTATAATATTGATTTCTTAATGATCAGTTAACTACGTGATTATTTGATATGTTTTTAATCTAAAATGTGATATGTAAAATATAGAAGAAAAAAAAATTAAAAAGAACTTTAAGAAAAAAATTTCAGCCAACCCGAACCTAAAATCCTAGGTCCGCCATGGTAATTATAGATATATGATGATGAAGGGCAAATATTGGTCTATGAGAATTTCGGTGATACTACCGCTTGAAGAGCAATAATGGTTTTGGGACTCCGATGAGGGAAACATTCAAATATGATGGATTTTGGTGATACTATCTTTACCCGAGCTAGCTATCACAGAATAATCTACATCCCACAAATGAAATATGTTATAGGCTACCAATTAGGAAGTAGTGGAATTATGAAGAAGTAGGGATGTGCAAATATAAGAGAAAATTTGAAAATTATGATTGAAACAAGTTATGTTTTTTTAACTAGATGAATTAAATGGT
Source organism: Fragaria vesca subsp. vesca (assembly GCF_000184155.1). Lineage (NCBI taxonomy): Eukaryota > Viridiplantae > Streptophyta > Magnoliopsida > Rosales > Rosaceae > Fragaria > Fragaria vesca. Next base: position 1,643,556 of record NC_020493.1, on the reverse strand, counting down.
TTAAAGATTTGTAGATTTATAATCAAACAATTACCGCTACTCTATCGGTGACTACCAATTCCATCATTGTAAATAACAAAAACAGATTCGTTGCAGGATGTCTTAGTGCCGTGAAGCCTACAAATCACACTATAAACTGCTTAGCTCTCGAGCGCTACTAATTTGGTGATTACCAATTCCAACATTGCGACTTCTTCTACTAGTACTAAAATAGCAAGTAATATGCATTTGTGGTAAGATGTTTGGTGTTAACCTTTCCAACCAGACTATAAATGACCTCAACACTATAGTGGAGTTTCATCATCATTCTAAACGAAAAACTTGAAGTGAAAGCATCAAGATGGGAGGACACAATCTAGTCTTGATTATCTTTTCGGTATTTTTGTTATCATCCTCAGCATATGCAAGTAGAGTCGCACAGTTTTTAGCTCCTGGTGACTTTGATGTGACAAGTCCGAAATATGGTGGGAAGCCTAATACTGATATTAGTCAGGTAAACTATACATATTATAATCGTACAAATACTTCAAAATAGAATGGTTGATTTCATTTTTCTTTTTCTTTGTACATAGCCTTTGGCAAATGCTTGGAAAGATGCTTGTGCAGCAACAACGCCAAGTAGAGTTATTGTTCCAAAAGGGACATTTCAACTAAAAGGAGCAGTTTTCAAAGGTCCTTGTAAGGCTCCTATTACGGTTCAGGTTGATGGCATACTGCAGGCGCCACCAATTGAAGCCCAATTAGCAAATAAAGAATTTTGGGTCCAGTTTTTAGAGGTTGAGAGGCTCACTGTATCAGGTACTGGAACATTTGATGGTCAAGGACAAAATTCTTGGAAAGACAACGACTGCAATAAAAATCCAAACTGTGGAGGTCTAGCCATTGTAAGCTAATATAGCCCTCTTCTCTGTTTTATTTATTTATTTTTTTTTTGATGAATTGCATTTCGTGCTAATTTGTTTCAGGTAACCCTGATTTACATTTTCAAGATATATTGACATATATATATATATGTCGTGCTGCTTTCTCATTATGTGCAGAATGTGAGATTCGACAAAGTGAAAAATTCATTAGTAAGGGATGTGACATCACTTAACAGCAAAAATTTCCACTTCAATATTTTAGGGTGTGAACATCTTACATTCCAACATGTCACCATCAAAGCACCGGGAGATAGCCCTAACACAGATGGAATACATATGGGGCGCTCAACCGGGATTAACATTACGGACATGAACATCGGAACCGGAGACGATTGCATATCAGTTGGTGATGGTACCAGACAACTAACTGTAAGTAAGGTAAGTTGTGGACCAGGTCATGGAATAAGTATCGGAAGTCTCGGAAGGTACGACAATGAAGATGACGTCAGTGGACTCAATATTAGAGATTGTACCCTTAGTAATACACTGAATGGTGTTAGAATCAAGACATTTCCTGCTTCTCCTAAAGCTACCACCGCCTCGGATATTCACTTCGAGAAAATCACAATGAATAATGTTGCTAACCCAGTCCTCATTGACCAAGAATACTGCCCATGGGGTCAGTGTAATAAACAGGTAATTATCCATGCATCTTAATTACTAACCTACATAATACTTGTTTTTCGCGTCTTGGTTACCGATGTATCTCATGATATATGTAGTCTATCAGGTTTCTTAATTAAATTCCATTATCCATGATCTTATTAATTATACACAAATCTAATTAGTGATGTTTCTTGCTCGAAGATTCCATCAAAAGTCAAGATCAGCAATGTGAGCTTCAAGAACATTATAGGGACAACTTCAACTGCGGAGGCTTTGAAGATTGTATGCGCTAAAGGCTTGCATTGTGATCAAGTGGTACTGAGTGACATAGATCTCAAGTTAAGTGGCAAAGGAACTCTTACATCTCATTGTGCAAACGTGCAACCCACGATTGCTCGAGTGCCACCGCCTCTTGCTTGTGCTACCAAGGCTTGATCATATTGATTAGCAGCTAGAAATAATATGGATCTAAAAGACTTTAGGTGTCACGTCAAAAAGAAAAAAGAAAAAAAGAGACTTTAGGTGAGATCAATGCAGTGTGATCATGCACTACTTACGGTAGTGTAAATAAATTGTTTGTTTTCAAATTTTGTCCCTCATTTTGTGTCGAGGAGGACATTTATAAATAGCAACTTTCGGTTTTTTTCCTTATCTCTGATATCTTTGTGTATGTGTCATTAATTCTTGCCTATTAGAACTTAATAATCGAAATTTTTTGACAAATAACTATCTTAATTGTCTAGACGAGTTTTAACAGTTTAATACGTTGTAGCCTTATACCCCTCAGTCCTTAAAGATAGCATATGCTTGATCCACCCAACATGTTTCCCATTATTTCATTTTGCAAATTCGTAACCCATTAACTCGATCATTTGAAAGAAATAACTAAGTATCATATATTAAAATTAGATACTCGATTACAATCGTACAGTAGTTGTTGAAATAGGCATTATAAACGTACCAACAAAAGATGAGATCAAGTGAGTAACTAATTAGTCCAGTTAATATGCAAGGTTGGAATTTGGAACCTAAGGTTGGACAAACCATCACCACAATACAATCAATTCTCTAGCATGGATCTAATTTCATCAGTCAACTCGTTTCCTTGGTTGAATTTCTTTGCTCTCGCATGCAATCGTCTTGGCATGCGGTGCAGTGGACTTACGTCATGAGTCATGAATCTACCATCGATATGGAGATAGATAATGCCCAACAGAGATATGGACCTTTTCGTTTTTAGTTTGATATGGTTTGGGGCATCAACAGCTTTCAATCGCGTCTTATTGTTGAGAGTTTATGCTGTGGAATGTGGTCGATGTTTTGGACATGGCTAGTTTTCACAACGACAGGGTTTCCGCTGTCAGTCGATGGTTGAGTTGGCGGTGGTGCTGCTATCGTGGACCCAAAGTCGACGGTGAGATGCGTTGTGGTTGGTGACAACGGAGCCAGTGTCACGATCCCCTAGACAAAAGAGATATGCTACTTGCTAAGGAATAATATTATCTTTTTGTTAGGGACTATGTTGCACGGACAAGGATACCGATACGGCGACACGACAAAACTCAAAAACTGTATTTTTGACGCGGTAAATATAATTACTTATTTATATATTTTTAATTAATTAAAAAAAATGCTCAAATATGAATAAATTCGTCACATTGTTTAAATAATGTTATAAATTTAAACAATTACATAACTGTAACAAATAACATAAAAGAGAGTTAATATTTAATCTAAATAATGATTACCAAATAGTTCTATCCAATTCATAAAATGATTAAAATCTTATATTTTTTCTGTTACTGCAAATGAGACTGCAATCACCAAACACATCAAAACTGAGATTAAGATTGACCTTAATTACAACCAAAAAGAGGGTTTAGGCGGCCGTCGGCGGAGGAAGAGTCCTTGTGACAGAGAAAGGCGACGCCGTTTTCGTCGTTCTCGCAGAGCGGCGTCAGCGGAGGAACAATCGCACTGACAGGAAAAGGCGATGTCGTTCTCGTAGTGACAGAGAACGGCGATGTCGTTACTTGGCTTCCTTTTTTGTCGTTCCTCTTCTATGCGGCTTCGTTAAAGTGGGCTTCCTCTTCGATTAGGTTTTAGACTTTAGTTTCTTTCTTTTTTTTTTTTCTTTTTTTTTCAATCAATACACGCTAACGTGGCGTGTCTCAGGCTGACGTGGAGTGTCGGTCAACATGTCCAAAAAGACAATTTTTTTTTTACAAGCCGTGTGGTGTATCGGACACACATTTTGGTATATCATATCGGTATCGGTGTGTTGGGAGTGTCGGACACTCCGACACTCCATAGGGGTGGAGTATCGGTGTAACATAGGTTAGGGATGTTCCTCCGGAGATTCTTCAGTCTACCCATTCAAGCCTCACCAGCAGTGAGTTAACTCCGCGTGGATGAACGCGCTTGACTGATGAACGTGCTTAATATAGTCAGAAAAACACAAAACCGAGTAGTAAACAATTGGTCCTACAAACTATTGATGCTGATCAGCTCACCAATTGTCATACCTGAGTTGAATTTTTTTGACAAATAACTATCTTAACCGTCTAGACGAGTTTCAACTGTTCAATACGTTGTAGCCTTATACCCCCTAGTTTACTGATAGCATATATACTTGATCCACCCAACAAGCAATGGCAGAACTTGACATTTCTTATTGGAAGGGGCAAAACTTAATTTTACCTTAAAAATCTCTTAATTATTACAATGAACCAATTATATTCCACCATTTTTCAAAATGATTGTAGGGGCCAGAGCCCTCTATGTAGTTCGGCCAGTGCCAACAAGTTTCTCATTATTTCATTTTGCAAACTCGTATCCCATTAACTCGATCATTTGAAAAAAATAACTCAGTAAGCACTCAGCAGTATCATATATATAAATTAATTAGATACACGATTACAATCGTTGAAATGGGGAGTATGAACTTATCAACAAAAGATGAGATTAAGTGATTAACTAATTAAGTCGAGTTAATAAGCAAGATTCGAATTTGGAACCTAAAGTTGGACAAAACTCTATCTCAATCTGACCTGATTTTATCAGGCAACTCGTTTCCTTAGTTCAATTTATTTGCTCTTATACATGCGATCGCATGTCTTGGCATGGGTGCAGTGGACTTACATTATGAGTCATGGATCTACCCTCGATCTGGACATGGGCATAGGGAGAAGCGGGCGAGAAGGGTCAATTGACAATTCTCACATTTTCATATTAATTGTTGATTCAAAGTTAATGATAATTATAACGGCGAGAAGGGTGAATTGACAATTTCCTCAATTTCCCATTTTCAACGTTAATTGTTGATTCAACGTTACACGCATAATGACCCTCCTAAAATAAGGTATTACAAATCACATGATAATTGTTTTTCAGTTTTATCTTTAAATTGGTTCAATTAAATGTATAATTTTATCTCTTTACTGTCCAGTTTGTATAAGACTCTTTTCTCTATTTCTAAAATCGATCTCATAAGGTAATTTATAACACTCTAGCTAGGTATAACCGCGTTAGTCAACTATTTGAACATTTTACATGAAGCAATTATGTCATTATTTTTTTTTTTTTAGAAGCTTGAAAGTGGAGCTTTATTCAAGAAGAGCATAAAATGACAATCAATAGTCTAATATGAAAGTTAGGAAACAAAATTGCGTATGTGTTACGATATTACATAAAGAGTACTTAAATTAAGTGGCTTCGCTAAAACCTTATTAAGATAAAATCCCCTGTGACAAAACTTTGAACTAAGGAAAACGTACCACCAACTAAAACTGCAATAATCATTTGTAACTTAAACCAACTAAATATTCAAAAGAATAATGGTAGGCGAACCACCATTAAGGGAACCACCTAGAGCCCACCTTACGTGGCAGCTTATATGACATACTCACGTCATCAAAGCTTAATTTCTCATTCTTATATATTTTTATTTTTCTTAATTACGATAATTTCTTTTTTGTTTTAGTTTCTTAATTTTATATTTTTTTATCTTGTGATTCTGTAGATATCTTCAAGTTTCTTATGTTTGCATATGCGATGACACGACCCACCCCGAATTTCATCCTGAAACCCGGAGTAAGTCGTGCGGGGACCACCTCCAAGGAAAATTTACTGAAAAGATTGAGAAAATCTCCCTTGAAAATGGACAACCCTAATTCGAAAATTTCAAATTACACTCTTAATACAACACGTCCAAACATCACATAATTATCCTTCAGAAATTCTAAACATAAAATACAATAATCCCAAAGTATTCAGAGCTACTAGACACTAGCAGAAGCAAGAAAACACGAGTAGGTTAAACATGTAACCCACTGATGAAAACTGGCGGAAATGCAGGTGACTATGCCTCGCCTCCTACTAGATCCAACCCGAACTCTGCAGACTGGGCAATTTAAAACGAAGGGCCCAGGGGAAAACATTTAATAATGTTAGAGTGACTGGACAAAAATAAAATAATAAATAAAATATTTATGTTTCCCCAAATTAATTTCTAAGGAAAAATCGAATGCATGCCGCAAGCGATAAAACTTTTATCTCATAAAATATCGAGCCTCTCAGACTCTATAATATATGTATGTATTTACACTCGTCCATACTCCCTATATAAATTCATGGGTCTATATAGGGCTACTACGCTCGCGTCCAACGCTCACGTCACGCCTTAATGCGGTGCTACACTACGCCATTAAGGTGGACAGACGGGTGTATAAATATGTGTCCATACCTCCTATGTGAATTAAACACTCATATAGGGCTACTACGCTCACGTCCAACGCTCACGTCACACCATAATGCGGCTATATGCTACGCCATTAAGGTGGACAGACACATATGGCTAGCTAGCATTTTATATACATACTCTCTCATAAATACATATTTATATCCACCGAAAATCCCATTTTCGGTAACTCTCCAAGAGAAATAAAATCGTCAAAATAAAATGACGTCAAAATATTCCGCAACAATTATTGTTCAACCATGAACTCTAGCATGCATTTTATTTAAAACAAAAGTCCACTCACAAATTAGGCCTAAGCCTGACGTCGATCTGGGGTCTCGTCTGCTCGAGCCTCCTCATGTCCTGATCCAAAAATAATATTAATTTCCCAACTAACAATCCAATAATTAATCAAAATAGGCAAAATTACCTGAGAGCCATAAATATGCTCATCATTGCCTAACTTCGATATTCTTAAATCGGAACGATCCGAACTTAAATATCATCCTCGACAGTCGTAAATACAACCTTCCAAAAATACGACTTAAATCCTACGGCCGGATTCTACATTAATTAACCGCAAAAAAATACCAAACTTCGGAAATTCACAAACCTATCCAAATCTCATTCAAAAATTCCATAAATCACATCAATATAATCCCCTTAATATTCCACATTTAAAACCCTAAAAATCTCCAAAACCGCGGCGGCCGGAGGCCGATTCCGGCGACCTCCAAAACCTATGAAATTTTGACAGCATCTTCCTCTCATCATGCTCTACAACTTTCCTAACTAGCACAAACACCAATTCCAAGCCTAACTAGGGTAATCGACGAAAAACATCAAAAACGCTATAGAATTTCAACTTCACATTTCTCCTTACCTAGCTCAAGAGAAGGTGAGCTGTTTGGAGGGGTTGCTGCACGGGAGGAGGGCTACAAAACGAGCTAAGGATCGTCGGTTTTGGTGGCCGGAGGAGGGAGTTCCGGCAAAGGATAGTCCGGCGTCTTCGGAGGGAAAACTCCCGCTCAGCGGCGTTACCGGCGGGGGCACTAGGCCGGGAAGGGAGAGGAGGTGGCGGGGCTCCGAACTGGGCTGGAGCGGCGGCAGATGGTGGCCGGACGGCGGTAGGAGAACGGCCGGAAAACCGGGCAGCGGGAGGGGCTCGGGAGAGAGAGGGAACCGTGATGAGAAAAGAGAAGAAAAAGAGAAAAGAAAAATGGGCCTCTAACACCCGGTCCAACAACCTTATACACCAAAACCCACTTTAAAATTTACACCCCAAAATAATACCCTAATAAAAATTACCTTTTACTAGCTAAAATTTACCATTTTTACCGTCGTCATATTTTCCTCCCACGAATAATCCTCCGCACATAATCGTCCCCGAAACCCTTCTAGGGACCAATTAAACTATAACTTCAATAACGAAGACGGTAAAATTCTTATTATAATCAAGCTAGTAAATAAGGTAAAAAATATAAGGGTCGGGATGTGACATGCGAGGTCTTCAGTTGTAAAAAAAATTCTGCAACGTTTTCTACTCTCTTCTGTCATACCTCACACTTCGTTTTCAATTGATCAACTCCTCTATTTGATTTTGGTTTCCTCACAAGGCTCCTCTTTGGTTATATAATTAGTTTTTTCTTTTCTTTCTCATGTATGAAATACGAATAACATGTTTTGGAATTAGGGTTCATGGGATGTGGATTTAAATTTTGGTTTAGCATGGTTCTTTTGTTCTTCTTGGATCCTCAATTATCTCTAGAACTCTTGTTTCTAATATCTATATAGCTTATTGAACAAGAGCTGCACAAATGGAAGGTGGATTTTATTTTATTTTTTGATTCGAGGAAGGTGGATTGGAGTTCATGGGTTGGTTTCTTACAAGAAGAAATCATTTTGATCACAAGATAAAAAATAGGGTTTAGAGGAAGAAGAGGGAGAGAAGTGTGAAATATGAGAATCTAGGTTAGCTGGGTTTAATTAGATGAAGAAGAGGAAGGTTTTCCAGTGAGCAACAAATTTTACTCGAAACACAGTAATTGATCCTTTGATGTTTCTAACCAAAGTTGAAGAGGTTTGCACTTTGCAGATCAGACCACAAGATAAAAAAAATAAAAAATAAAAAATAAAAATTAGGTTTAAAAAATAAAATTAGGAAACTAAAACAAAAAAAGGAATTATTGTAATTAATTAAGAAAAATAAAAATATATAAGAATAAGAAATTAAGTTTTGATGATGTGGGTATGCCATATTAGCTATCACATAAGATGAGCTCTAGATGGTTCCTCAAATGGTGATTCACCTAGCATTACTCTTCCATAATTATGATCGATCAGCTATTACATAAGATGAGCTCTAGATGGTTCCTCAAATGGTGATTTACCTAGCATTACTCTTCCATAATTATGATCGATCATGGAATTTGAATTTGGAATTTGGAATCTAGTTCTTCTTTTTGGGTGTTAAGCCTCTCAGAATGGAAGATGCACATAGAACCAACTCTCGTTACAACATTCCTTTAACCATTACAGTTAGAGATGAATGATGAGACGAAATCCTACTTTCTGAAACAAGAAACGCAATTTAGTAAGAAAGCAAATAGGTGAGACATAACTCTTGCTTGAGGTAGAGGGTTCATGTTGCATGTCTGTCCCTCCTTCATACCAAGAGTTCAAATAGGTGAGACATCTCTTTCCTTGATCCCTGGTCACCTACTGTGTGTGGCACTGATATATTAAGCTAAAGGATACGTGTCATGGAGGTTTCAATTGCTCTTGTCCATGTCCTTATGTGTTCATTGTCATTTGTCAACCCAGAAAATGAGGAGGTTGCTCAAACGCGGAGCTTGACTGAAAGTTCCATTCTTGACTCTAACATAGTAGTTAAATCAAGAAAGCTAGATATATTGTAATCCGCTCATGACATTGATTCTTTTTAATTCAATATCATAGCTTGCATCATATAATATGTTGTAAATTTCAATGTTCTTCAACTCTCAGTTCTACCAAGAAGTGCAAAATACGGCATAATCATAGGCAGAATTTTCGGCCGCCGCCGACAGCCGAACACAGACGACATCTCCTCCTCGACTGCTCTGCAATCCGCCAACGTTGTAGTAATGTGCTAGGCCTCGACGCCCCAACCATTGAGTCATATACTCATACCCCAAGACTTTGCTGGGAGAGAGTCGGAGATTGCCTAGGGCCAACGACAACACTTGCTCCATTTGTTTGGGCGAGTACCAACCCAAAGAAGCACTGAGGACCATTCTGGAATGCAACCATTACTTCCATGCGAATTACATAGACGAATGACTCAAACTGAATGCATCGTGCCCAGTACGCCGGAAGTCACCCGAGGTGTCATCTCATGTCACTCCTTCTTCAGTGTCTTCATCAACATCGTCGTCTTTAGCATCTCTACAATAGAGCTTCGATCTGTCCATCTTTCGGTTTCTTAATTATGTGTTTGCCATTTTTTTCCCAAAATGTTTGTCAAGGTATGTTTGTTATTAGATTGGTGCATATGTATATAATATTTAGATTGTTATTGAAGCCTATACCTATATATCTGGTATATATGCCTATCCGGTGCATGCAAGTATATCTAGTCAAGCTGTGGTTAATTTTTACGGTCTTACCTATCAATTAATTAATTTACGTACGCATCAGACAAACAATTTTAAGCTTTCTAGCAGTGAGTAATTACTCGAAATCAAACTTAAGTAAATAGAGTATGCTGGGTTTCATTGCTCACTTGGCATCGGGTATCGGCACTAGGGACACAAGTGACTTATCTCCGGCCACTCGACAATGCAATTAATTTTCATGATAAACGTCTAAGCAAGACAAGCGAGCAGTCATCGCCCTCGGGTAATCAACTTATCATGATCAGTATTCCCAAAATCATCTTCTTCTACAGCATCGAATCATCATCAAGACCCTCCTTACAAATAGCACATGTAAAACTAGAATCTTCACCCAAACTATGAAGTTCGACTTTCTCTAAACCCTCAATGGATACCTTAATTAGTTGCAGGAATAAGCTTGGGCTCATATGTTTCCATGGATTCCCTTAGCTTGTTACCGTAGCAGTGATAATCCTATCAAACGACGCTTGAGGCTCTTCAACTAAACCACGGGCTAAGCCGTCTAAGCGCACAGTCACGTCCATTATGATCACACTAATAAGCAACCCTAGGACTGCCATTTCAAGGAACCTAAATATCTTGCGAATCAAAATCGGATGCTCACGATTTGGGACATGCATGGCAGAAGAACGTCGAGCATTTGTGTAAAGTGTCGACTCCAATTGGCCTAGTCTTCTAGCTTATTGTTTTTTCTTTTTTTTAAATAAATTTTCATAAAGGAATGATGTCTGTCTCTCTTATTTTACCCAACAAAAGAAATGGCACACACATCAACTTTTACTTCAGATATGAGGGCCCAAAACAAAGTCGCTTGGATCATCAATCCTATGGATTTCCGTCATCTTTATGAACATTAATCGGATCCGGCCGGATGCATTTCTGGGCAGCTGGGGTTTATCTTGTCTTATCCTTGTCCGATGACTACTTGTTTACTTGTTTCTTTAATGGCTACTTTCGTCATACGTATTGGGTGAACTCATAATCTTAATAGTGAGAGGAATTCCTCAATATAGACCACTTACTGCATGCACACACTCTTTCTATATATAGATGAATATTATGCTAATGAAATTAAATCAGATCTAGCTAATTCGGATTAGAAATCTCTCTTCTACAAGGATTTGGATAAGTAGGGCGTGCTATTATATTTTTGATTGGGATGTTCTTCCGGATTTATTAGCTTTTGTTATATACATGGTAATTTTAGTGATATACTGATATTACTCCTAAAGTAGCAACAACAACAACCGGCATGGAGTAACTAAATTTATTTCATGAACTCAAAACTAAACTCAGTCGATCAATTACTTGCATGGTAACATGGCACTATGCATAGCACAAAGATACAATAACGATGCTGATCCATATATATATTGCATCCTAATCCTAACTTCGCTTCCATAATTTGGAAAGTAGCGAAATAATTAATGTACCTGTTATTATACCACCAGCAGATATCATGAGCAGCGGATGTGTCCACGGTCGACCTGATCCTGAGCCCTCGGATACCGAAGGATTTGCACCTTGGCCTGATCCTGAGCCCTCGGATACTGAAGAGTTTGCACCTTGGCCTGAGCTTGAGCCCTCGGATATCGATATTGAAGGGCTTGCACCTTGGTCTCCGAATATATTAGGCTGGCAGTCTAGGACAAACGGCATCGAATATCGGCACACTGGGCAATAATGACTCGTCTCCAGCCATCTAACAATGCAATCCGCATGATAAACGTGCGAGCAAGGCAGTCGAGTAATCATATGTTGATGATCCAGGTCCTTCAAGCATATAACACATGAAGGCGTCTGTGTAATGGTAGCTTCATCCAAACTATCAAGTCTCACTTTCTCCAAATTCCGAATGGCTGGTTTAGTCGCTGGAAAAACTACTCCACTGTCGACAAAGGTCGTGTCCCCAATAGCAACCAGAATAGGCAGCTTGGGGACGGCCACATCAACGACCGTAAATATTTCTTCAATAATAGGTGGTTGCACAAGTTCAGGGACACCCATGTCTGAAAGATACCTAACCATCAACCTTGTATACGCATCCCTTCTAGATAACAACTTGATATCATCGAGTTCAACTAGCATTAGTCTTCCCGTTATAAGATTTGGTTCTTCATAAATAGAATCTGCATCCGGATGCGCATACTTCCCGTGACGCCTCCCGAGCATGGTGAAGAACCCTAATTTGAAAGGGAGCAAATCCTTTCCGGACGGAGTGGTCAAGCTGGGGAGAGTTTCTGCTATTTCTCCTTGACCTACTACGAAATCATAATCCATGCTTCAACACCAACGTACTGAATTCGCTGAATATTTATTTGCTAATCTCAAAAGGGAACAGACAAGAGTATGAATATATATATCGAGCTTTCCTTGAATCCAAATCTAACTAGCTAGGAAAAAATCTTCTTAATTTTAATTAATAAGTCCTGAATATTTGCTACCTATTAAGGCAAACAAAAATTATCCTACTTGTACTTTCTTTGGAGCTAGTAAATAATTAAACACACAATTTTCCTTGATTCTACGAAAACTTATTGGCATGGAACAAACTTATTTCAACTAGGAGTATTATTTGGATTTGTTTAGTCTTGGCAGCCCAGCCCAGTTAAATATAGCCCAACAAAAAGAGGAGAACCTTTTTTATCTCCACTACGTGGCTGTAGGTTATTGGTGGAGCCATAGCTTACACAACACTGACCGCCGCATCCATTTTTGTCCTCTCGAGTCTCCATCTCCTCTTCCAAAACCAAACAGCGATCCTCCTCAAAACTTCTTCTCTCGTCTTCGACGGCAAACCTGTCTCTGACTGACCCAAGAGTATGGCGTTCCCATCTAGGTAAATTAAGTCCTATTGTTACTGCGAGTAAATTTTTATTTTTGTTTTTTTACCGGTCGGTTGAACCCGACCCGTTTTTTCTTTTTTGAGAATGGTTCAACCCGACCCGTTACTTTGTTTATAAATACAAATTTGGTTTCCCGCTAGCTCAGTGCTGCTTTGTTTTGCTTCAGACAAAGCCAGAGCTCTGAATCTGATCCTTTGAGAAATGCGTCTCTCTCTCCGACACCGATTCACTCGCGAAGATCAAGTCGCGCTTCATGGATTCCTGCTCGAAGTTCAAGTCCGATGATTCTGAGGTAGTTCGATTTTAAAAATCGACTTGAAACTAGGAAGCTCTGGTTTTGTCATTTGGTTTTGTCATTTCGTAGATCTAGGTTTTATTTTTAAGATATTTTCGTGCAGGGACTGAAGCTTCTGTTGGATGCTCCTAATCCACCACAGAATCAGGTCCGGTAACATTTCAATTTCAATTTCAATTTCAATTTCAATTAGAAGCTATTAGCATCTGTTTATTTGATCAAAAACACGAGGATATGATATTTGATGCGTAATTTGCTAGTTCCTCTAGTGTTCAGCATCTTCAATTAGATGATAATTTGCTAGTTGAATTACCTTGCAATTTGACAGATAACGAGTAGATTCTAATGTCTGTGAGAAAATTAAGATTTAAGTTATGCAGAATTGTTAAAATGTTGTACTTAGATTATTGTGTGTTTCCATCAACGAATTTATATATGTTGCCTAATGAATCAGGCAACACGAGTAGAGCTTAATTTGATCATATTTTGGTAGTTGTAGTAGTGTTGAGAGTCTTGTTTGGTTAAAATACGATAAAATGATATGATATATCTAACCATTTGCTGATTTGTTCATTGACTAATGTTTAGTTGAACACTATTGATTTTGATTAGGTACAACCTATATGTGTCATTTACGTAAAAATTTCTATAGCGTGGTTTAGTGTATTGAGAACAGAAATTTAGGTGTTGCTGATCACTGTTCTGTTAGGTTCTTGCCTAGACAATGCTTACATTATGGTTTTTGACTCTATATAAGGAATTGAATAGAGGCAACCACATCATTTCCTTAAGGTTAGATTCTCTCTATGAATTTGCATCGAGTTTGCTGTCTTTGGAATGTTTGCAGACAGTGCAATTCTTATCGGAGAGATGGCAGTGAATCCTATTTGAGAATGATGCGAGAACAAGCTTTCAAAGGCTCTTCTGCTACCCTGGTTTTAGATCTAGCTGTTGATAAGAGGATGGGTGTGAGACATAATGTCTTGCTAGTGGAGTTGCTTGAGTCCAAGATTGTAGATATTTCAACATTTGATCTTTACACGTGAATGTAGTGGTGTTGTACATAATGAGGTCCAGTTTGTGTCTTAATGCAATCACAACTTGAGTTCAATTTACAGCGATTTTTACTGGCTTAGAACTAGAAGACTATAGTACCTTATGATTCTTAAAAAATAACTTCATATTAATTCTATTGTTGATCAATAATTGTGGATTGCGGTTTAATGACAATCCCTCCAAGTACATTATACATGTTCATTTGTGCATGGACAATGTTATTGCTCCCATTTAGTTTGGCTCAGAACTTCTAGAATTTCATATTAGTTTGAACTTGGATGAGACCATCATTTAGGATCCATTTGATAACTTGTCTGCTTTGTGAGTTTGCTTTTGGTTTAGGGAGATGGAGAAGAGAAGAGATTTAAGGGAGAAAACCTAGTGATACATAGAATCAGTCAAAATACAAAGCGTTAGGACTTAAATGGCTTTTAGTTTTTTTTTTTTCTTTTCTTTTTGCTAATGTCTTAAAATTCTGCAGAGAATACTTGCATTTCCTGTTCGTTCAAGTGCTCAGGTTATGTTGATGAACACTCTACAGGGGTTATTGATCCCGGGCATCCCACAATGGTATTCATTTTTTATCTAACTTATATAAGCTCAGATTATGTCCTTCCATAGCTTATATAAGCTGTCTTAGCAAACTTAATTTTGTCATACCAGCTGTCTTTTCATTGTGTGTTACACATTTTGAAAGCTTACCTTTTATTTTTCTTTTTGTTTACAGGAATGTTGAACATCCAGCCGCAGTTGCTCAGTATATTGACCATAATCTCTTTCTTTTTCTTGCTATCTTTTCAGTGTTTATAAATTGGGAATACTTACTCTTTGTGTTCTTTCTTATTGCAGGAATCCTGAACACACTCAGTAACGTCGATGATGGATTTTTTTCTTGACATTTGTTTACTTTTGATATCTATTTACTTTATTTACTTCCGATTTTCTGTGGCTTGATTTGTTTTTGTTTTCTCAGGCCAATTGATATCTCTGGAAGCAGTGGAAGAAGAGTTAATGATGGTGGTGAGTTTGTGGTCGTTCCTATCGTCCTCCTTGCCCACTGCACACATATGCTTGGCCTCAAGCGATCACAGGTTGGATTTTTTTCCAAAATTGATTTTGTCAAGACATCTACTGTTGATTTCTGTAATTATCACTTTCTGTTTGTTGAGTTGCCAGTGATACCAGATGATGCTCCCCACTTTGAGTATCACCATGGCAGGACAAAGTCAGCTTTGTTCTGATCAAATGGAGCAATCACAGGTTCTGTTAATTTCTCTTTTGTCATAGTGGCATGTAATAGCTGCCGTCTGGTCAGTATAGAACACGTTTTTGGGATAAAGTTGGGTCATGTTGGAACGTATATGAATTGGTGAATGATGAAATTTGTAATTTATAATCGTTAAAATTGATGCAGGATCGGATTCTGAAGACTGATCCAAGGAAAGCAGAAAATGCCACTTCAACAAAATAAGATGAGGAAGATGAAGAGTTGCATTTTTATGCGACTTTGTTTTGTACATATGTTAAACATTGTGGTAGTGTCAGTGTCTTAGACATGACTTGGTAGCTAATAATCCAGAATTGCAATTCAGGTTTGGATATAAGGCTGTGTAGGTTTCATGAATTTGAATTCTGGGTTATATTGACATGGCTTGATTGCAAGTTAGTAAATGACCAAATTGCTCTGCTTTTGTTATATACTCACCGTGAAGTTTGATGCCTGAGCTCTATTTCATCTTTGGCCCTTGAATTCTGATCATAATGCATTTCATTTCTTGCTTCTTGCTGGTGGTAGTTGGACATGGAACCATCAACCATGTATACAATATAGTATGACATGATCACAAAGTAGCGAAGTAAAATCATGTTTCACTTCTTCCGGGGAGAGTCAGAATGGGTCATAACATTAGCTTTATTAGCTAATGGGTCATCAACTAGATTGCAGTGTTCTTCCGATCCGGATTTATTAGCTTTTGTTATATATACAGGTATTATTTTTGTGATATCTCATGACATTTGCAAAATCATTATCTCTCACAGAAATTACAAATTATTAAAGTAGCAACAACTGAAGTAACTAATTACCTGAAACTTATTTTATGAACTCAAACCTAAACTCAGCCGATCAATTACTTGCATGGTATGCACAGCACAATGATACAATAACTATGCTGATATATATAGTGCTTCTTGGCTACAAACGTCCGCACCAATGGTTTTGGTGCGGATTTTTATTTTTGCACCACTTTTCGATTGAATTTCCTCATCTCCACCGTATAGTATTTAGATAATATTGTGTAGATCATCTCTGTAAAATTTCAGCCAATTTGGTAATCGTTAAGGCCCTTAAACTTGAAAAACAAATGAACGGACTGAAATCTGCCAAACATGAACTGTTCATGTTATAACAGAAAGACGCAATTTTGAGGGCCTTAACGATTACCAAATTAGCTGAAATTTTGCAGAGATGATCTACACAATATTATCTAGATACTAGACGCTGGAGATGAGGAAACTCAGATGAGGAAACTCGATTAAAAAGTGGTGCAAAAATGAAAATCCGCACCAAAACCATTGGTGCGGACGTTTGTAGCTGAGAAAAATCCTATATATATATATATACACACACACACACACACACACACACACACACATCGAAAAAGATATGAAGCGGACGTCTGCACTGAAGAAAAAGTGCGGACGTCCCTCCATTCTCTTCTGTCCGGCGCGCCTCCACCCGAGCAGACATTAGAGGCTTCCCCGATCTTTCTAGCGAGTTCGCCGAATTCCAGTTTGCCGGCGAAATCAACCTTGTCTGAAGTTTTTGGTGGAGGTTGCTGCCAAGACCTTCAAATCGATCTCGCCGGTAAGAGAAAGTGATCGGAGATGCCGCTGGGATGTCTCCGGTGTCCGCTCGGGTGGAGGAGCGCCGTCATCAGCACCGGACGGAGGAGAACGGAGGGACGTCCGCACTTGTTCTTCGATGCGGACGTCCGCTCCACAGCGGGCCTCTATATATATTTTGCATCATAATCCTAATTTCGCTTCCATAATCTGCAAAGTAGCGTAATAGTTACTATACCAGCAGCAGATATCATGAGCAGCGGAGGAGTCCATCGTCGTCTTGAGCTTGAGCTAGCCGGATTTTGAAAGGTTTACACCTTGGCCTAAGCTTGAGCCCTCCGATATTGATATTGAAGGGCTTGCACCTTGGTCTCCGGACAAACGGCATTGAATATTGGCACACTGGGCAAAAGTGAGTAGTCTCCAGCCAACTAACAATGCAATCTGCATGATAAACATGCGACCAAGGTAGTCGCGTAATGATATGTCGGTGATCAAGGTCCTTCAAGCAAATAAGGCATGAAGGCGTCCGTGTAACAATAGCTTCATCCAAACTATCAAGTCTCACTTCTCCAAACCGTGAATGCATGGCTGGTTTAGTCGCAGGAAATAGTCCGCCGCTGTCCACATAGGTGATGTCCAGAATATCAACCATGATGGGCAGCTTGGGGACGGCAACATCAACGACCTTAAATATTTCTTCAATAATAGGTGGTTGCACAAGTTCAGGAACATCCATGTCTGAAAGATACCTAACCATCAACCCTGTATACGCATCCCTTCGAGATAAGAGCTTGATATCATCAAGTTTGACAACTAGCTTGCTCTATGTGGGATCCATTGCAGATTGAAATTCCTGCAATTTATCAAAAGAGAAAATGAAAGCAAAAGAGGATGAAAATTTTTTCAGTGTTTGCTCTTTTAGGCATCGATGTATTTCTTTTCCCTAATTTCAGCTTACCAGATCGACTTATTGATCGACAAGGGTACTTTTGTTGCTCTGATGAAGATGGTTGGTTTGATGAAGATGAAGATGAAGATGAAGACTAACACAAGTTAAATAAAAAAGAAGAAAAATAGGGTTGACAAGATTAAACTAAGAAAGTGAGAAAAGAAAAATAATTTTTGTAATTAAGAAAAAATGAAAATATAAAAGACATAACTAATGCTTTGATGACGTGGATATGCCACGTATGCTGTTACCTAAGATGAGTTCTAAGGTGGTTCACCTAGCATTACTCCATTCAAAAGTGCACTACGATTTTTGAGTTGGAAAGATAGATGAGCAATTATGTTATCACACAATTACTTTTTTCTCGATGTAATACTATTCAGTTTTGCCCCGTCTAATTGCAATTTCTGGCTATGCCAGTGGATCTGGAGATAGATAATGTTGACAAAGATATGGACCTTCTTTGTTTTTAGTTTGATTCGGTTTGGGTCATCAACAACTTTCAATCTCGTCTTATTGTTGAGATGGTTGGTGGCGTACGTATGTTGTTTATATATGTTGTGGTTGATGTTTTGGACATGGCTAGTTTTCACAGCGATAGGGTTTCCAGCTTTCTGTTGTCAGTCGATGGTTGTGTTGGCGGTTTTGCTGCTGTCATGGATCCAAAGTAAGCGGTGCGGTCGTTGACGACGGAGTTGGTGTCATGGTCTCAGACATAGGACATAGGACTCTACCCGGGTTATTTTGGGGGAAGTTGCTACTTGCTGGGGACTAGCAGTATTATCTTTAGCTGGGGATGTCCCTGTGCATATATAAGGTTGTAAAGGTTATTGAATAAGTTAAGGTCAGTTCTTGAACTCTTTTGGAGCTCTTCCTAGTAGAATCAGGTTATTAGTTACATTTGGACTGGTTCCGAATTTTCCATGGTGATGTTGCATTATTGCTCAATCTTGTCATAGCCAAGTTTTTGGGTCACTTGAACAGGGACAAGCGTGGCCCGCGAATCATATTGTACCGATATTATTTCAACTTAACCACCTTTAAGGTGTTGGGTTTTAATCACAAAATGCCTCGGTATAATTGGGTATGATTTATCCACTTATAAGTTATATTTTATTTATCCATTTTTTGATGTGAGATATTTCCTCTCCAATATTACGAAATGAAAGATGAGGGACAAGCTAAGCTTCAATATTAGCTCTCCTAATCGATTTAGGATTCGGACCAAAATCCCCAAAATTGGTAGGTATACACAATACGTTCTTACCAAAATTTTGCATCACTTTCCTTCTTTTGTCCTTTTAAATCCTAGTCAATTCAGGCTTACAGCTTACCTATTTCGATCAATGCTCATCGATTTAGGGCTTGTAAAGGACGGAAACCTACATTATATATATAACCAATACAGCAGAAGTTGATGACACTGTATTATCCATATATTACTTGAACTTAGTTAGTTTTGAGTTTTGATCTTCAACAACTTCAAGCATGTCCATCATCGATATACCTGCAAGCATGGTCACCATCGATAAACCCGACATCGTGCGAATGATAGCTAAGGTTAGGAGCATCATCCATGAGTTTACCAGAATCCATAATACCAATGAAGCGAGACGGGATAGGTCAGAAGATAATATCCAGCAATGTGTTATCTGTATGGATGAAATTTCTAGCTCTGAAAATAATGTGCCTATTGCTCGCTTATCCTCCTGCCCACACATTTTTCATGCGAATTGTGTAGAAAAATGGAGGGAGACGGGTCGTAGCAATGCTAACTTGTGCCCCGTTTGTAGAGTCCGAATGGAGGTCGGAACCCGCAGCATGTTCCGACCTGCTGTCGCCGGCGAGACAAGAAGAACTTTAAGCACCATATCCAGAAGATCATTGATGATATGGCTCAGCAACGTTCAGCCATCTAGACCCTTGAGGCTAAAATGGGATATGTATGAGCAGGTTCTCATGTTGGCTGGGAATAATCCTGAGATGTTTATGGGCGTATGTCTCTTGTGCTGCTGCATTCTATGTGCGCTGATAATTAAGTCACGCTTGCTCATGAATGTACTTGGTGCAGTGTTCAACTTTTTTATATCTCGTAGTTTGGTCATCATCTTCTTGGGGACCATAACATATTGGTACAGAAGATCACTGATAATATGGCTCTCCGGCTTGCAGCCATCTAGAACCTTGAGGCTGAAGTGGGATATGCATAAGCAGGAGGTTCTCATGTTGGCTGGGAATCCTAAGATGTTGATGCTCGTATGTCTCTTAAGCTACCTTTTACATTGGCAGCTAATTAAGCCAATCTTGGAGTTATTATTTCATCCACTGATGAACGTTCTTGAGGCACTGTTCAACTTTTTCATACCACGTATTTTGGTCATCATCTTCTTCGGGACCATGATATATTGGTACAGAAGATCATTGAAGATATGGCTCACCGACAGGCAGCCATCTAGACCCTTGTGGCAAGAGCGGGATCTTATACATGTTCTCACGTTGGCTGGGATGTTGATGCTCGTAGGTCTCTCGTGTTACCTTTTACATGCGCAGCTAATTAAGCCACTCTTGGAGTTCTGTTATCATGCGCTCATGAAAGTTCTTCATGCATTGTTTAACCGTGTCATGCCTGCTACGTTAGTATTTGTTTTGTGTCGGCACTACAATACTTCAAGATGATATTGGCGTGCTCTGGGTTGGTTTTTGGGAAGGTCCTAGCTAGGTTGCATGTCAATCTGATGGGATCATAATCCATCAAGAACAGAAAGAAGTAAATTACAGAGAAATTAAAGGAAATAAAGTTAAGAAATATTCATATTCGTTCGATACCATTACAAGAGAGGTAAAGTTGTCTTATATAGCTCTAACAACCATAGAACCCTAAATGCCCGTTTAGGGTATAACCCGACCGACCCCACTTATAAGTGTTAGCCCAAAACAGATGAGTAGCCCGCTTAGGTAATTAGCCCACTCTAATAGGTATTGTAGACAAGAGTCCTAACACAATCAATTGAATTGACTTGCATATCATATAGGACTCCGGCCAAGTTTGGAAAGGTATAACCAAAGAAGGGATACATGCCTAAGTCTCAAGATCATGAGAAATTTTGAGAAATAACCAACTTTTGGTCTCCAAGATGGTTTTTAACCATCTTTTTTCATATAGTTGAAAAATAACCATTTTGCATGATAAAAGGTCTACTATACCCTTTATACAAAATAACTATTTTTAATACTTTTTTCTATTCACCTCAATAAAAGAAAAAAGAAAAAAAACAGAAATTCTTGTTATCCGTTAGTTCTACTTCTACGAGTTCCACCAGACTTCTCATATAGTCAAACCTAACTGCTATCCGACTGATTTGGTACACAATCAAAGAATCGTTGTGTGTTCAAGGTATGTATATTTATAATATTTTTAGTTTTATTTGATAATATTTTGTGGTTAAATAAAGCTCCAACCCTTTCAAGGTTTGAGATTTAGGGTTCTTGAAGATTTAGGGTTTAATTTAGGGACAAGAGTTTTCATATTTAAGGTCCTAATCGTGTCAATTTGATCGAGTCCAATGTTTTATCATATAAGAGCTTAATCTGATCATAAGATGTACAAGAAAAGTTGTTTAATATTACGCTGATTTACAGCCAAACTCAATGTGAACAATGAACAATATTGGCTAGATTATAACTAGCTTTCAATATCTTAATTTGACAGCTAATTATATATGGACGTACGTACTGTTGCTTACTTGTAGTTTGATCTTCTAATTTATGCAATCACTAAAGAGACAATGATCTTGATTACACTGTTTTCATTTTTCACGATTGTATCATCAAAAATAAAAGAATTGTATTACATAGGTTATATATATAGGGTTTAGGGTATAAAGGGTATTGTAAACCTTTTATCGTGTAAAATGGTTATTTTTCAACTAAATGAAAAAAGAAAAACCATCTTGAGGACCAAAAGTTGGTTATTTCTCAAAATTTCTCAAATTTCTCCAAGATCATGGTTCTTGTAATTTTTTTTTTGTAATACGATCATTGTTTTTGTCATTGGTCTACGATGTTGTGGGCATACATGGTTAATTGGTTATGTAAATGGAATTACCTATTATTGGCATCAATCTCCTTGTATTTAGCTAGGTAATACGTTGAAATAAGGACTTCTTGTTTGAATAGGAGTTGCATGTCTTTATTATATAATTTCTCCATGTTCAAGCAATCAATTATTCACCGACTTAAGGTGGTTAAAACAAGGGGGCCGGTGAAAACGTGGTTTTTTCCGATAATGTGGTTTTTTCTTCAAAGTTTCTATGGTTGTTATTTAATTATGGAATTACTAATTCCTCATCAAGAGATATCACTGTCCTACCTAGCGTGTGTTGAAAGTTGAAACTGGCTGCCAGTATTGCTTCTCATAGTTTAAAACGAATTATACTAATTCATTTCACACTAATTAGATCAGATATTATTTCAAAAAAAGAAGATCGGATATAGAAATGGTCAAGCCGATCAGCTTAAATATTAACGTTTATGAATGTCAAATTTTCATTAGAAATAGGGGCTCCTAGAAATATATAATATAGTGTGATTTGGTGACTTGTATTTCTTTTTGTTTCAATATGTGATTGATTGTTGCAATAATAACATATGACAATGCATGTATCACACTTCTAACCTAGGCTTTGGGACAAATTCAAACACGACACCTTATTAGAAATGATAAATTAGGATATAAGTTTGAAACAAACAAATATAGTTTGAAGCTTAACATAATAAGATTGATGAGGTAAGAAAAAAAGATTCAAGTATAAATAACAAATTATAAAAGATTATAGTTTCTAGGTTAACAAACTTTACAATCGGAGTAAAATCCCAGTTCACATTATCATTGCCTTCATTGAGTACTCTTGTTTCCCTTGACAGTCAAATATCACGTGGTTCTTCTGACTTAAACTGTGGGTCTGCCGAATAACTTTCCAAAGGTTGAGCAACTACTACAACCAAGACATAAAAAATTCAGTCATGCAATGGTGTCTAATAAACATGTAGCAAGTTCACAAATTCCCTCTCAACAATCTAATCCAGTCAATATGGTTTGGCATTGCCATTATTACTAAATGTCATGGAAACCAGTTATATTCATTTTACGCTACTATGTATTATTTTCTTACATATCTTGAAATATGTAAGAAATGAATATCAAAATATGTAAAATGACATAAGATCCTTCAACTAAGAACAAAAAATCAACTTGTTGTCTTTTGATTTACTAAAATCAGAACTCATAAGCTACAATGGAGTAAAAGGAATTAATATTATTTTAAATAAAGAATACATTGTTAGTTTCATGAAGTTAAGAAAACTACATGTTTATGTCATGAAACTCTTATCCATATTCTTCAACTCGTCAACTATTTGGTTTGTGCTTTGCAAGCTATCATGTGTGTACCCAGAAAGTAGTGCCTAAACATTAATACTCACCTGACTCGAGCAATTGCATTACAGAGATCACTTCCTTGCTAGCATTTTCATTACCAAGAACCTTAATAAATGCAGTTGTTCAATCCTGTAAGACATACGACCAAATGAGGGTCCAATAATGCCACATATATGCTCAAAATTATATAAGAAGATTTTTACATCATTTTTACCTTAACATGACTGAGATGTGTTATCTGTATTCCGGAGTTTACAACTGGGATTAGGCGGCCAACTTTCAAGCGGTGGAAGAACCACTCTTCAACAGGTTTGTAGTTCAGTGGTCCATAGATGCAGACCGGCCTTATAGAAGTCCAATTGGCACACCTTGATTCAAGCAAGTTTTGTGTCTCAAGCTTTCCCTTGTGCCTGCTCTTGGGAATTTGGATCAACTGCATCAGTCTATCACCAAAACTAGGAAAACATCAATATATAAAAGAGAGTGCCAATATATTGAGCTGAAAGAATGTCATCAAAAACTACAGAGAAAATAACATCATAACTGAAAAGTAAGAAATTTTGTAACATCAAGCATACCTTTCAGTGAGGTAATCGATCATATTTGATATCGACACCAGCTAAAGAGCAGTATATGTACTTGCGAATCAGTGGAATTGTTTAATAAGCTTAAAATTGGCTATCTTACACTGGTGGAAGTAACATTTTAGCATCAAAACATCAGTTCCACCACTTTAGTATTTGAGCAAATCTAAGAACTATATCTATTTAATCAAAGCACCAATAATTCACATTTCCAAAATTCATGGTTCATTTCTTTAGTTCCAATTTGACTCACAACCAACACCTATACCTATAGAGTTACCTGATGTTCTCTAAAATAACAAATGTGTCAGCTAACTTCAAGGGCTGGCATTTTATTTACTCCTCTGCATGATCCATGATAGTAGTCTTCATCCTGTAAATACATATCATCAGTTCAAAATTCTCAAATGTAAATAGAAAAAAAGAAAAAAAAACAATTTCACTAACTCTTCAGAGGTTTCCTAACACCAAAAACATGCAACCAACATAGAATACTTGATTTTAAATCCTCAATTCGCTAAAAACTTAAAGCAATTCAGATTAATCATGTGTTCTCAGATATAAGCCAACAATTTTTCATTCTTCAAACATAGTA
>NC_020493.1:1617145-1619004 GCF_000184155.1 Fragaria vesca subsp. vesca | reverse complement strand
TTCCCACGGTTTAGTCTTTGAGAATTGACTTCAATTTATGATGCTTGATATGTATATTTTCAGGTACTGGCTGAATAATATAAATAGGGTGAGACAAAGGGAGCGAAAGGTCTCTGGACTACAAATGATCAAGCATAGACGGTCTTTCAAAATCTCTAATTAAATTGTAGGTCTTCTGCTGCAGCCATGAACGTATATTCCTTGGCTATTGTGGTTTATTGATCCAATTGTATTTAGAATGCCCAACAGGCCAACACTAAACCTAATTAAACTGTTATGGTGAGGATTGAAAAAAACCACAATAAAGGCTAACTTCTCTTCCTTGTCTGTATTCTGTAAAACTTCTTCTATTAATTCTGCTAAACAATAAGAATTGCAAGATAAAAAGAACTCCAAATAAGAATTGCAAGTAAGATAACATCCCATAATAATTATATTCTTTTGGGTTGCATTCTCAATAGTTCTCATATTCTAAAGAGCATGGAGCATGGAATTAATCAATTGACATGCGAGGTCCAGCATCATGGCCAGAGTGGTACAAATATACAATCTACAATTCTACATCACCCAATATCGAGTTGTCCACATGCTTGAGTTTAAAATTTGTATTATGAGGAAAGAAAACGAGAACAAACTTTAGCGTCTTCCCTCTTTACTAAGTAGCGGAGAAACTTGGATGGACGCAAACTGCTAGCAGCTGCAACAAACAAGGTCAGGAAACTCACAAGTCAACCGAGCTAACCCATACATAAGGCATAAATCATATCTGAAGATATGATATTCCAGGCCTTCAGCTACCTGTGACAATATCTTCAACTTAGACTGCCTAAATTTATCCGAGGGAAGTTTTGCTATACCGAAAAAGGAAAGAGGGGTACCAACAGAAATTGCTCTACAGAGTACAGACGGTACATTCAAGTAAAGCTGGAATCGGGCTGGGCCTGACGAAATCCTAGCCCACCTGACGAAGTAAATCCAAAACATGGCAAAGGGAGGATTCGAACCTTACTATGCTTTGTACATTATTGTACAAATCCTAGCCCACCTGGAATATCATATCTTCATATATGATTTATGCCTTATGTATACAACTAGATAGATCCCGGCCGCGCTCTGCTGCGGCCTTCCTTTTCCTGAACTCTAAACATAACAAATAATCCTCACATGTACGTGTTTTTCTAAAATTTCAAAAACATTTATTTTGATAAGATTTTCCAAAAGAATGATAGGCCTAGTGACTGTTTCGATTATTGTTGCAGGAGAGTTCATTCAACAATTCGGTTACTCCAGTTGCTGTTTTAGAAGAGTTCAATCGAAACCTGTTTTGATACAGAAAAACAGAGACTTGTTAGAAATCAAAATTAAGATTCTCAAAATGACTGGAGACTGTATACTACAGTCCAATGTGAACAACTCAAATTCTCAAATTGAAATTGACAATACTCACAACCACCAACGTGTATTTCACAACAAAGAGATTACTTTTCATACCTCTGGCCAAAGGGTATGACGGAGTAATTGAACCTCCATTTTGCAAATTCATGAGTGACTTCACTATATTCTTGTTGTAGAGAATAATTAAGTTTATAGGTCAAATCAGAGTGGCCAAGAAGTTAAGAAGGACAGCACAATAACTTTTTAGTGAAGAAAGAAAGTTTACCTTAGCATCTCACTCTCGGAGGGATCCATTTACTTCATAATTCAGAGAGGACGTTGCCAGCAAATCATCTCAATTCAAATAATACAGTAAGAGAATTACATTCCAATGCTCCCAATTTAAAGCAGATGTCAAGGGAATGGAAAAATGCAGTCCTCCACCAGCACTGACAAACATGCATATAATTAGCAAAGGGAAAAAA